>NC_056733.1:115415637-115641463 GCF_019279795.1 Protopterus annectens | reverse complement strand
TCAATGGACCCTTCAGGTTCAGTGGTCCCCTCTTTGTTCCTCTCTCAACGCTCCGATTGCGGTCAGCAATGCGTGCAGGGACTCCCTTCTTTGGTGGCTTCTTTCTCCGGAGCCCTGGCAGGAGACCTTTTTGTGCTGCATTTCCCCGAGCCACAGTGACCACGGACGATTCTTGCCTCAGGTGGGGGGGGGGGGGGATTCTGGGGGAAAGATTGTCCAAGGCACGTGGAATTCCACAGAGGCGTCATTGCATATAAATGTCCTGGAAATGAGGGCGGTGCTCCTAGCGTTGCAAGCACTTCACCACGTTCTTCCTTCAGGGACTATTGCGATTCAGACAGACAACATGTCGGTAGTCTGGTATATCAACAAACAGGGAGGAACCAGGTCTTACCCCCTTTGTCGAGAGGCCAATAGAGTCTGGGAATGGGCAATTTCCACCAAACGCTTTCTGGTAGCAACGCACATTCCGGGAAAGTCCAACATCCTTGCGGACAAGCTCAGTCGCACCATTCTTTCTCCACACGAGTGGTCTCTCAATCCTCAAGTAGCGAAGAAGATTTTTGCCGTCTGGGGGCAACCCTGTTGCGATCTTTTTGCCTCTCCCTCAAACGCCAAATGCGACATTTTCTTCCCTCTGCTTCCCCCACCAGGGGAATTCCCGAGAGATGCTCTGGTGCATGCTTGGCCTCCCGGTCTCCTTTATGCCTACCCTCCACTTCCACTGATGCAGAGGCTTCTGCAGAAAGCCAACAGTTTGGGGAGCAGAATGATTCTCATTGCCCCGTTCTGGCCTCGTCAACCCTGGTTCCCCTTCGTATGGTCTCACAAAATCAATCCACCCTGGATTCTGGATCCAATTCCAGATCTCATCTCCCACCCTCTGGGAATTTCGGTTCCCAATCTGCGCACCCTGAAGTTGACAGCTTGGCTGCTCCAGTTCCATCCTTGATTAGGACTCCCGGTATCTCATCACGGGTCAAGGCCATCTTAGTGGCAGCTCATAAACCTTCCACCAGGCAGGTTTATCGGAGTAAATGGAAGAGATTCTCTATTTGGGCGGTACAGAGAACTTTGGATCCTTTCTCGGCACCTATGTCAGCGGTGCTGGATTTTTTAACAGACCTCTTTCATCAAGGGCAAGTTCTTCCACGATTAAGGTACAATTGGCAGCTATCTCGCATTATCACATTGGTCATGAGACAGCTCCCCTCATGACGGCAAAATTATGCAAAACATTTCTCAAAGGGATTTTTTTGTTGAGGCCTCCAGTCAAGGAGGTTGTACCACCTTGGGACTTGTCTTTAGTTCTGCAAGCCCTTACTGCTCCTCCCTTCGAGCCTGCAGATTCTACAGATCTAAAGTACCTTTCCTGGAAGACTGCCTTCTTGGTAGCTATCACTTCAGCCAGAAGAGTGTCTGAGCTTCAGGCTCTATCGTCAAGCCGCTTTACCTTTCTTTCTTCCCTGATACGGTCTGCCTCAGGACCAATCCATCTTTTCTTGCCAAGCTCACTTGTGAATCTAATATTAACCAATCAATCAATTTACCTGTGTTTTTTTCCCAAGTACTCAAACAAAGGAGAATACAAATTGCATTCCTTGGATGTTCATAGACAATTACATTTTTATATTCACAGAACAGCTGGTCACAGGAAATCAGATCAGCTGTTCGTCTCCTTTGCTAAATTTGCTCTGGGTAAAGCAGTATCTAAAGTCACACTATCTAAGTGGATTGCTAATTGTATTCTGCAGGCATATGACACTTCAGGTAGACCTGCTCCTCAGAGGGTTACGGCTCATTCTACTAGGGCAGTTTCCACGTCAGCCGCCTTTAAGTCCCGTGTATCATTGGATGATATCTGCGCGGCAGCTACTTGGGCCTCGCCTCATACTTTTATTTCTCATTATAAGGTGGATGTTGTTTCTAGAGGAAGAGCATCTTTTGGCTCAGCGGTGCTCCGAAACATCCTTCCATGACGGCCGCCCAAGATTCAGGTAGCTGGGGACTCTGTCCCACAGGTTGCAGACGAATGAAGTCTGCCTACTTCAGATTTAGAAGTTATGTACTCACCATAACGTTCCATCTGAGTAGGTGACTTCATTCGGATGCAACCATCCCCCTGACCTTTATAGAGCGAGTATTTATGCTGTTTTTCATGTACTGTAGTCAGTATTTTGAGGCAAACTCAATCTGAGGTCAGTCAGGGCTTGGCAAGGGGTTATGGGTAAGAGGGAGGAGCTAGGAGCTCGGAGCCTAAGCTTTTGAATTGCCGGCTCGGATCCGAGGTCGGATCCGGTACCCACAGGTTGCATCCGAATGAAGTCACCTACTCAGATGGAACGTTATGGTGAGTACATAACTTCTAATTCTAAGTCTTTTGGTTTAGGCATTTGGGCTTCTTATATTAAGAAGAGTTGTAGTAGCTTACATCCTTCTAAGCTAGGAATTAATGATTGAAGGCCCATTGTCTCCTATTCTAAAAGTGTATTAATTATGGCTTAAGCACTTGGGCTTCAGGCCAGTTATTTTTCATTAAGAAGGTTTGTGATCTGCACTCTTGTGGAAGGAGAGGTTGGATTCTGAACTTCTGAGCTGGGAATGTCTGGTCACAGGCTTATTGTGCCTGCTTATTTGAACTGTTTCTTTTTGAAATTGGTGCGGCTTGTTGCTGTAGCATAGACCAGATTTAGGCCTGCTGAATCTAGCTTTGTTTGTGTAACTTGTGCACTGATCCAGGCCATCTTTTTGGAGAAGGTTCCCATGCACCCTACTAAGCAGGGGTGTGCAGTTAGAACTTGTCTGATTGAAGACTGTTGGAACAGTTTGTTCATTTTCTATTGTTTTATATATATATATATATATATATATATATGTGTGTGTGTGTGTATGTATATATATATATATATATATATATATATATATGTGTGTGTGTGTGTGTGTATATATGTATATATATATATATATATATATATATATATATAGATATATATATATATATATAGATATATATAGATATATATATAGATATATAAAAATTGCACTTTATCCATCTGCTTTTACTGTATTTGTGTTTCTTCCTACTTAATTACTAGGATCATTGACTACAACTCTGATCTGCGATATATAATAATAAGTATCCTTTTCTGTTCATTTAAAGTGTTTTTTGTGTATCTGCTTTATTTTCTAAAAAAAAAAAAAATATATACACATATATATATATATATATATATATATATATATATACTTGTTTGCCGCCTTTCTAAGCTAGTATAGTCCAGTTTTCAGGTTAGTTCTGAGTTCAGGGCTGTGTTACAAATCTCTTTTTGCCCATACCTTACTTGGCTTGACGAAAGTTCTCTGTTCACGTGTGAGAGGGGGGAGCTTTGAGCAGCCTATCTGTCCCTGGAGGAGTGGTTTCAGCCCAGAAATTAGTAGTCTGGCCATTTTCGGCTAATTTCTCTCTCTCTTTTATTTGCCTACTATAAATACCATATTTGCCCGGTTTTGTTCGCTGGGCAGCACTGGTTAGCTAGGGTAAAACTATTCCTGGCTCCGCAAAGTCTCCTCTTCAATTTTTCCTTTGTAACTAGACAAACTTTCAACTTAAGCACTCAAGCCATTCATTTCTCCGCCCGGTACTTGCTCAAAACTTATAGCAAGCACTTATAAACCCTAGCACTAGACCCTTCTGTATTGTACAGGACGACAAGGCTCTCTCTCCGACCTTACCAGCCATCCAGTAAAACAGTTCACTGTACATATCGAGGCATGTCCAAAGGGCAGTTTCCGGTGTACTTTCCAGTCCATCTGGTGAATCTGGGCATTTTGAGGCAATGTTACAACTGCATCGTGTTCACAGACAACCCCCCTCCTCCTACCACCAAACACTAATACATGCGAGAGATGCAATTATACAGCGAAACTGGAGGCTAAGCTCTCTCAACCTAAGACTGGATCAGACAGTCAAGAGGAGAAGGGAAATACTTGCATCACACCACCAGTCTCACATAGACCCATTAAACCAGCATTGGCAAAAAACGCACATAAATACATGAAAACATACTCGGAGGATCTAAAAAAAAATCTGCAAAACCAACAGAGACCTCCAAAGCAAATATCCAAGCAACCTCCACCCCCCCCCCAGCACAAACCATGAAACGCATACTTCACAAAACCAGTGTGCCATGCAGTCACAGCCCTTAAGGCAAAATAACATACCCAACATACTAGTAATAGGTGACTCTACAGTGAGGCACACTGACGTCCCTCTCACTAGGCTGAGTACGGAGAAGGTTACTCTTAGCTGCCTGTCGGGTGCCAGGATCCGCCACATAACACAAGCACTCCGGTCAGTGCAAAACCAGTACAAATATGACTGTCATTGTCCATGTTGGTGTGAATGACCAGAGCCGTACCTCCTTGGACTTCATGAAAAGAGACATAGAAGAGCTCTCTGATCACATAGCCCATGCTGGTATGACCCTGAGTAGCATCCTGCCCTCTCCAAGAATGATACCACTGTATAAAGAAAAAGTTCTCGATTTCAACAATTTGCTAAGTTTCTGGTGACATTCATAGGGGATCCAGTTGTCTGTCCACTTGGGATGACATGCTCGACAAGCCACTCTGCCTCGGTAGAGATGGCTTGCACCTGTCACCCTTAGGCTTTCAAATACTGGCCAAGGCTCTTGCCACCCGCATAGTGCATTTTTTAGGCAAGGCTCAAAAGACAAACCCACCATGGTAAATAGCACAAGTAACAAAAAACTGAGGGTAATGCTACTCAATGCCAGAAGTCTAAACCTCAGAATGCATGCACTCTAGGCACTCCTCAGTATGGAGAAAATCAATATATGTACAATAACAGAAACTTGGTTTAAGGCTCCAGAGAGCACCCCAGCACTACCAGGCTACAACTCATACCATACATTTCAGCCACAGAACCCAAACCAAAATACAAAATGTGGGGGCATAGCCATATTCATCAAGGATACCCACACCTCTTGGTCAGTGTCACAACACGATGCTTCAGAGATATCATCCACATGCAACTAACAGCGGGCAAAACTGCAGTTCAAATTGTAGCTTGCTACAAATCACCCACCATGTTCCAGGACCCCCATTCTGCATTTCTGGAATCACTGGGAAACATAAAGGTCCTACCAAACACCCTAATAATGGGTGATTTCAATTACCCAAACATTTAACTGGGAGAACTACTCAAGTACTAACTCCCTTGCCCAACATTTCCTTGAATTTATAAACTCAAATGCCCTGGTTCAGCTGGTCAACACTCCCACCAGAGGTGACAACATATTGTACCTGGTCATCACAAACATGGGCGACTGGTGTTCCAACCCGGAGTTCAACCCCTCGCTGGTTAAGTCTGACCATAAACAAATCACTTTGGATATCCACATTCTGCCCCCACCCCTGGACACGAAAACCACCGTGAAAAACTTTTCAAAAGCAAACTCACTTTACTTAAGACCGAGGTGGAAAGTTTCAAAGCCCCCATGCTGAAGGATAATGCTGTCCAAGCTGCAAAATCCTTTACTCGTGCATTCTACGGACATCTACAAGAATGCATGGATCATGCCATCCCAAGCAAAACCAAGATTCACTCCTCCAAGAAAAGGAAACCAGTCTGGTGGACTCCTGCCATAAACAAGCTATACAATAGAAGGAGGAAAGTAGTACAGAAGAGAGTAAAATCCCAAGAAGGGAAGACATCCCTGATCAGTATCAGCAAGAAACTACGATCCCTTATAAAATCATCCAAGGCGAGCTTTGAAAGAAAAATTGCCAAGGACTCCAAAAATAACCACAAGGCATTCTTTAGCTATGTCAAGAATCTAAGTGGCATAGCTCAGATCTGCTCGGAGTTGGTGCAGAATGGCACAAGATACACTGAACGGACGTATATCGCCAACATCCTGACAGGTTCAGTGCAAACTTCACCCTCTTCTCACCCCCAAAAGGGCCCATAACCATACCAGAAGAATGTAGAGTCCCAGAAATCAGACATTCAGGTTAAAACAGCCCTATCCAAAGCCAAAAACACAGCATCAATGGGACTGGACAGTGTCCCAGGCTGCGTCCTACACGAGTTCAAAGACTAACTAACCCGTCACCTAAACACCCTGTTCAAACTCAGCCTCTCCACAGGCTACATACCCATAGAGTGGCGCACAGCAATGGTTATTCCGCTCCACAAAGGTGGAGCCACAACATACCCTGGGAACTTTCGCCCTATAAGCCTGACTAGCTTGGTCTGCAAGGCTATGGAGCGCATCATCATGAACCTCATTAACAGGGGTATTGGGAACCTCCAAATACTGGACCCTACCCAGTTTGGCTTTGTTAAGGGCAGATCATGCCACCTAAACCTGGTGGACTTCTTTGAGACAGTTACCAAGGCTATAGACGAGGGAAAGGTGGTACAGCTTACCTAGATCTCGCTAAGGCCTTCAACACCATTCCCCATTCTGGTACTATAGACAAGCTCACCAGCCTGAACATAAACCCCTACGTCACAAGATGGGTTGCCAACTGGCTCACAGACAGAACCCACATGGTGAGAGTTGGGGAGCTAGGTCCGACTCTAAACCGGTTACAAATGGCGTTCCCCAGGGCTCAGTCCTAGGACCCCTCCTGTTCGGCATATACTTCTCAGAGGTACAGGCAAGCACAGGAGGACTATGGCTGACCAAGTTCGCAGACGACTGCAAACTAGGGGCTATAACTGACTCTCCGGCTGACGCAGACATCCTCCAAAAGGGTCTCGCTGAGACAGATACCTGATGTCAAAATCATGGCCTCAAGCTAAATGCCAAAAAGTGCATAGTCATTCCCTTGGTAAAAACAAAGTACCCACAAACTACCACATAGGTGGTAGTCCCCTAAATACGGAAGACGTAATAAGGGATCTGGGGACGCAAGTAGATAGTAATCTCACCTTTGATAATCACATTGCCAAAGTGGTTAGAAAATCCTTCTACGTGGCCCACCTAATCACAAAAGGGTTCGCATCTAGATCAAAAGAGGTCATAGTGCCCCTTTACTCATCACTCATCAGACCCATCATAGAGTACAATGCCCCTTTTGGGATGTACCTTACAAGACACCTGCAACAGCTGGAAAGACCACAGAAGTACCTCACCAAGAGGGTCATTGGCCTCAAACAGATGCCCTATGCAGCTCGACTGAAGTAACTCCAGTTGTACTCTGTTGCATACCACCTACTCAGAGGTCATCTCTGCCTGACATACAAGGCCATGTCCAACTCAGAATTGATGGACATCCTCCACCTAAAGAAAACCTTATCCCCTCGAGCCACATGCTCCAGGGATCTAAACCTCACCACAACAATAAATAGGACATGCTGGAGGGATAGATTCCTGTCCCAGAGACTTCCCATGCTTTGGAACAAGGTCCCAGTCTACATTAGGCAAAGCTCCTCGCCAACACTCTTCAAAAGAAACCTTGATGAGTGGATGGGAAACGGAAAGTTTACCTCGGGAATCACTTCAGTGGCTCTGCTGGAGAGAGGCATAGGGAACTAACCTAAGGGGGTGGCGAAAGCCAACACATTCTGGCTAGGCTTATACATGGCTTCGGGCAGATAGCCTAGTACCAACCTATGCTTCTCAAATTGATAGAGCTATGGTAGGTGCAGTTGTGTAGTCCTGTAATAAACTTAAGTCCTAGAGCCCCATCCCTCCTTGATCCATTGGCAAGCTCAGTTTTTTTTATTTCACTCTGGTTCCTTTCCATTTAAAGATACATTTTCACCTCTCTCTATTAAATCTGTCTTTCTTGTCTGGATGTAAAAAAGCAGTTGGCCAGCATAGTAACAGCATTAAGACTATCTTGATATCTTGAGTTTTGCTTGCCAGGTGCATTGGCTAAACCTTCCATGATCTCAATTTGGTTGTAATTTTATATTTCATTTTTCCCATTTCTCTTCCTCTAATATTGAATTCTTTTTTAAGCCCAACACCCTTGTATTTTATCTGTTCATGTTCTCACAAAGGGATAGAATTGTATTAAATCATGTGTAAGGGTATAATTTATTATGCTTGCTGTGATTTTACTTTAATTTACTTTATAACTTGAAAATACTTGAAATTTCCATAACCATTCTTTCACCCTAGGAAGATCCTCCCTTTCCTTTATAAAATACAGTATTATGTCAACTACTAGTAATGCTGCTTTTATCCTAATGTTCTGACTAGCTCTAGCCCTCATTTGTAAGGTTCCTAATCTTACTTGCTAATGGATCCAGCCATAATACAAAGAGGAGCAGAAGAAGTGGACATCACTGGCATATACTATTATATAATGCCGAACTATCAGAGACCTGTCAGTGGCTTAATTTTTTGTTGTTGATCAGATATAAACTCTCAAAACTAGTTTAATAATTAGTTCTGCAAAAGCAAATCTCCATAATATCTCTTCCAGGTATTCCCAGTCTGCTCTGTCAGATGTTTTTTTCTGCATTCATATTTATCATTAGTAATGGGTAGCTTTTTTATTATGCCTCTACCTGGATAATGAGGGTCTTTATATTAGCAAATGTTTACTTTCATTAACCCAAATTGTTCAAGAGCCACTAATTTGAAGAATTGTAGCAACTGTACTAGCAGTCATGCTTGTGAATAGTTTATACTCATGATTCCATATCAGTGTAGGTTGTATGATGCTGGCTCTACTGGTTTCCTTTACTTCCTTTAGGATTATAATTTTATTACCTTCTTCCATGAATCCACTAGCATTTCTCCCTTTAATAATTTTGTTGAATAATTGTTAATCCTTTTATACTTTTTTTTTCTCTTGCTTTCAAGATCTCTTCTGGCCTCCTATGCTTCCTTGGGGATTTTCCAGTCTGCTCTCTATGTATTTGCTCATTCGGTTTCTTGATGTGTAATGGAGCTATTATTTTTTAATTAGTCTTGTGTTCGTTTGAGCAGATCTGTATCCCAAATTAAATTTCTTAAGCAGTTGTAACTGCTGCCCTAATTTACTTCCTTTTTCTACAACGTTTTAGGATTCATAAGTGTTCCCATAATTTTTTCTGGATGTCTAGTTAACATTTTTGAGCTTGGATCTCTCTCTAACAATTTCACCCCCTCAACTTTCTGCTAATCTGTTTTTTTGAGGAGACCTCAAATTTTGTTGGCTTAATAGCACTTTCCTAAACTCTTTCACACTATCCAGAGTGTCACTCGCTTTCTATTTGCATTGGTCCAATTCTCCCATCTGTTCACTTGTTAAAATTCCCTTTTACAGCATTTTTATTATTTTTCCAAGTTTGTCACCACTTCTTATTGCTGTTAATCCAAGTCCTTCATTTTAAGGGGCATAGTTTGTCTTAGTTTCCTTTTTACATAGTTCCACACCGCTACGGTATTTGTAGCGTTTCCCTCAATTTTATCCAGCATTACCTTTAATTCCTTTTCTACCCATTTCTTGAAGGATACTCTTCAACAAAGGTGTTAGGGAAGTAGTGCCCCTGTCTGTTTTTTTAAACTCCTACTTTGACTACTTTTGTTAGTTATTTCATGATTTATGACAACAGTTGGATGCACCCTTAATCCTTGTTAACATAAAAAGATGCTGTTGGGAAATACATGCCCTCTCTAATAACCTTGTTCAGTTTCCATATTTAGGTGAAAAACAAATTCAGTTTTTCTTCCTGGTAGTTTTCCTACATCCTGTGTACAAAAAATATTGATGTACATTTCATCCATTTTCCTTTCCTGATTATAACTGTCGTCCTAGGACCTTCTGTACATTATACACTGAAAGCTTACAGTTTTGCTTAATAGCTTTCTAAATTCCATTATATCTGTCATTAGTGACGTTGTTGTTGTTTTTCTTTCTGCTTTTCCCGGTTAGGGATCACCACAGCAGAACTTTGATCTGCTAATGATTGGCAGTAGATTTTTATGGTGCCGAGGTGCCAGCTCGACGCCCAACCTTCAACGAAGGCATGCCCATTCACACATGTCTTTCGAATGCTACTCTACCGCGAGGAGGACATGCAGACTCCACACAGAAGGCGCTCCAGCTGGGAATCAAATGGGAGAACCTCTTGCTGTGAGGCGACAATGCTACCGCTGCACCACCGTATGAGTAACTTATTCTGTTAATGTGTTAGTTTGTCAACAGAGTGTAGTGTGTTAATTACATCAAGTGAATGTTTGAGTACATATTATATCGGAAGGCAGAAGTTCTTGAAGTCACCCTTGCACCAACTTGTGTTTGTTAACCCTGCATTTTAAAGTACAAACAAAAAACATTTTTATAACCCTACCAGTGTTGAGAGTAATTTGGTCTTAATGTAGAGACTGGGTTCTTTTTGTGGGATCATGAAAAGAAGCTCTTTTCTAAGATCTTTTTTTCTGTTTTCTTTTTTAGCATTTGGCATGTTGGTCTTTTTAAATCCAAGCGTTGATCAGCTTGTGTTTGGTGCTTTTGCATCTTAGTCAACCATTGTGTATCATAAAGAAGCAAAAGTAGCCCTCCTTTCCCTCTACTTTCCTCTTAACGGGTATATATCTTTCCTGCATATCTGCCTTCACTTCTTCAAATGAAACTGTGGCCCATCTCATTACTGAAATATTAACTTGCTTCTTTCTCTCCTTGATCCTTTTAATTGTGGAGAACAACTTTGCAAACATTTTTTTCACTTTTGTCTCTCCCCTTGTTGGTGTCAACCAAACAGCCTTCTGCAATTTCTCTCTCTCTCTGGCTGCTGCTCCTTGTACTAAAATTTCTTCTTTTCTTACATTGAATGATCCCAGTGAATAAATTATTTGGTCTCTCTAAGAGAGACGAGATTCAAGTCATTACTAAGTAGAGAAGTTTAAGTCATAAACTGTTTTCCTTATAGCCTCTAATGACTCGTATAAAGGTATTTTTTCGGTTGTTGTGGGACTTGTATATTCATGGTTTATGGTAACTCGTCGCTTACCAACTCTCAGCATTTTACCTTTTTGCCATTACTTCGACACATTCACTTCCTTCAACTGACAGCTTTGCAGTTTGCAATTATAGGGCTTGTTTTGTTTTTAATACAGAAAATCTTGAGGCATATATACCGTGTGCTGTCTCTATGCTGATCTCATCCACTGACAGATTTGCCCATGTACTAATCTGCTGTTTCATGTAGAAAACGCACTCCATTTTTTTCTGCTTTGTTACATTGATAAAACTACCAATTTTTTCATGCCGTTCTTTCTTCCCGTTCACTCAGCCTCTCCTTTAATCTCTTCTTGCTGCACTTAATGTTTTAAAATTCATTAGTTAGTACTAGGCTAACTTCCCTTGCAGGCTATTTTAAGCCTCACCAGTTATCCCTTTTGAGAATCAAACCTTGCACCTTGTGTCTTTAAGGTAAACACCTTAACCATTATGCCAACCTCCAACATCTTAGTTTGTTTCCTTTCTGATTTCTGTACAGCTTGACTGCTCATGAGTTTATTATTGAATTTTATGCAATTCTCAAGCATTTTGCTTATTTTAAAGACATGCATGCACATTTTATAGATGAATGTGCAACCTAATAATTTCTGTGCTTTTATTGTATAGTCTTCTGTAACAAAGATGTGTGCCGTGGGGACATCTTTGGGATTAGCTTTCACCTGCTTTTTCTCATTGGCTTTAGGCCTCCCATATTTTCTTCATGCTAGTAGATAGCCGGAACTTTTAGTTAACTGTCAGGACTGAGTTAATTTGTTAGCTGCATTTTACCACCTTTTTGTCTCTCTTCATAATACCTGCATGGGAAGTCTGGAACTGTGCTGCTTAATGATCCATCACCATACTGGAAACCCTAAATAGTAGTTTTTTTCAGATGTTAAGGATTCTTAGTGATATTGTGCAAGGTTCTCGTGTTTAATTCCTGTATCAATGGGGCTAGTGTCTGTAATGTGTTAGGCTGAATGTTATTAATGGTAACTGTAAGGCTGTATATGCAAGAACTGACAGCAGCTTAAGTTCTTGTTGGGTAAGGCAAGTGTTGAAAATAGTGATTTGAATGAAACTGATGTTTTGACAAGAGTGAAGAACAGTTATTGGCAAGACATTTTGAGGTTCGGTTTTAAGACCGTGCTTGCATAGGACTTTTAAGTTGGCTGCACAGTGATCAGTAGCTTAATTTCAATTACTCCACTGTGAAAACAAAAACTTAAAAAAGGGATCCAGGGAAATTTCATTTAGGGTAAAATTTAGATACTTGCTTCTAAGTGCACTGCATAGATGCCAGCCAGCAAAGAAGAAACGATAACTTGGAAGAAACTCAACCAGAAATGGTAAAGAAAAAACAAGGACTGGGAATAATCCTGTAGCTATTCAGCAAAAAAAGGCAGTTCAGGTTTCAGATTTGGTACAAGAGATGGCTTCCAGTAATTTAGAGGAAAGTAAATCAAATGCACTCTGTTGGTTAGAATAAAGGAATATATCAGATAGCAAAAGGCTGGAAAAATTGAAGAAGCTTTGACTGGCTATTCAGATGAACTGAAAAAATAACTTGAAAAATCAGAGGATGAAGTGGAGAAAAGGCTGGCTGAGTATGAGGCTTCTCAAGAAGAGTTGTTTTAAGAAATAGAGTAAGACAAGCATGAGCAGAGAAAATCTGAGATTTTCTGTTGCTCAGGAGGAACTGGTTGTGTTTAATTTTATTAAAGGACAAATAAGCAACTGTAGTGCTGTTCAACAGTGAGAATTGTTAACTGAAAGGTCACACCAAATTTATGCTCCAAACCAGGCCATGAGAAAGCAGCTAAGACCTATATTATTCAAGATGTAATCATACCAGGAGAGTTGATCCTGACAAACTGTGGCAGAAATGGAAGACATTAAATTATAGACAGCATAATGTTTGTCAGATTGCTTCTCTTCTGTCTAGTGTACTGTGAACAAATTTATCCCAGCAGTTAGTGAATGTTGAGAGGCAGGTGTGAGATTCAAGTTGTTGCATCTGTCTTCAGAATATTTTTTTCTGGAGGATCAGACATTATTGGATCCAGAGCAGGCTAAGGAGAAAATAAAAATAAAAAAAAATGTATCCAACAAAGTTAGCCAGTAAGCTTAAGTAGATTATGCTACTCATTCTTCATAAAAAGCTCATAGAGAGACTTTGGCATTGAAACCTTTTTCAGTGTTCTAAAGAAAATGCTTGAGACAGAGCAAAGCATGGCAGTTGACTAGAAGAACAGGAGTACCTTGGACTTGCATTAGAGTATTTTGCTGGGCGATGAAGATAGTCAAGAAGACCAGCAACCCTGACTTTAGTGAATAAATGGGAGACTGTAAAGCATCAGTCACGTTGGTGAAATATTGGCTTTGCAAGTGGATGTATCATAAAGCAAGTATATATCCTATTCTACATCATTAATGTTTAGTAATCCCAAGGCAAAAACTCTACCAGGCAGCAATGACACCAATGTAGTTCAGTCAATCTTTTATTTAGCGCTTTCGTCAGGTAAAATGACTTCTTCAGAATACAACCTGGAATTAACTTAGCTTGGTTTTCCTGTTTTCTTTTTAGCAGCTGTATTAGTCCAGTTTTTCTGGCTCTCACCCTTGCATTCTTGCATTCATTGCTGCCTGGTGGAGTGTCTGCCTTGGGATTACTAGCTTTTCAGTGAACTATCATTAATGTTTAGAAAGATATTAAAGGGGCAAAAGTGCAATTAAAACAGTTTGGGGTCTTAGTAGAGTAGCATTTATATAAAACATTTCAATATGTATAAATTGCATGTTACATTGTAAAGGAGTTTTGTATAGGGTGCAGTCCGGGATATATTAAATGTGGGGAGGGGCTTTTCATTAACTTTTATATATTTCAAACAATTGTTTTTTTTTTTCCTTAGTTGTAGGAGAATGGAGGCTTTACACTACAATAAGATAAACTCTGGACAGAAACAAGTTTAATGTAATACTGTGATCTTGGGCTGCTGGGGTGATGTAAAAAGTATACTAATTGTATTATACACAGAGTTTAGGTAATTTTCCTTGTTTTTACAAGGGTGGATGCCTAGAATAATGGCCATAGCTTAATCTATAAAGAAGTTTTTATAAGCAAATAGGCTTGAAAGATAAGAATTGAAAGCCATGAAAATGCTAAGATTTGTACATCTATGAACATATATTAGCTTGTTTTATTCATTAGTAAATGCTTTCAGTGGTAGACCTGAAGTCTGCAGCTAAGGGAAGTTGACCAGGAGAATTTTGTACATTGTGTTCCGAGTGAAATTTACCAAGATTTCTTTATGTATCTGCAGAGGATTTTTTTTCTTCTCATTGCTCATTAATGTTGTATGTAGTTCAGCTGTGTGCAGGTGCAAGCATTTAATCTTGAGAGTTTTGAACAGTCTTTGCTGAGGGAAGTGCAAAATTTTAAGTACAGTGCCAAGCGATTTACTTAAAAATAGTCTGAAATTTTGGGACGTGAATAAGGGATAGTATCCTCCCTATTTTTACACTTTAACATATTTTAATAGAACACTGCACATTTTTCCTTTGGGCTAAAAGTTGATGTTTTCTGAAAGTGAACAATCTTTTTTTTCACATCTGTGAGGGAATTAGAGTGAGGAAAAGAACAGGCGGCAATCCGTGTAAGTTGGAACATGTACCATAACTTGTACTTTTAGCATTATTAATCTATATTTTTAATTATATAATGTGTGTGTGTGTGTGTAGCTGTTGATTTTATCTGGAGGATTTAACTTTGTTGAAAATTAACATAGTTTTGTATGTGTACTTGTTCTAATTAAACAAGGGTTGGGGCTGTTATTAAAATGGATTTAGTTTTTTGTTTGAGGATTTTCATTAAAGCAAAACGTCTTAAAATCTGACATTAGTTCAAATGGAGATGCCAGAAAAACAGTGTGTGCATGCAAGACAAAAGCTGGAAGTATACATGTCATATATGATAATTGGGAACAGTAGCTTTTTAACATAATGGCTATTTCCATACAGTTTTATAATGTATGTAAATGGCCTTACAGGCAAAAAGGAACAAGTATCGAGTTATATTAAGCAATGTGGAGTACACACAGCAATGCTGCAAGAGAATGTTTAGAAAGAAATAAGCATGTGAATTTGACAAAGAAAGGATTTCTGGGTGGATACTCAGCAAAATATCAGAGAGAAAGGAAAATGGAGAAATACTAATTGATAGACAAAGTTCTATACTGATAGAAGTGGGGTACAACAGACAGTAATAGATTTGTGGTAGTAAGGGGCTGTTGGCAAGGGAGGAGGATTATGCTTGCATGTATATGCATGCCACCAACAAATGCTGTTATAGCACACAAGAAATTTTTGGGAGAAATAATTAGCTTCCAGGAGGGAATATTTGTAGATGGGGACTGGAATTTGATAGGCGATAATGTATCAGGAAAACCTACAAGGGAAAATATAACAATAGAGGGTACATTTCTGAAGAAAGTTATGAAAGTGTTTGGCATGGAAGACGTGAGTTCATTAGTAGAAAATTGGACAGAAATTACATATTCCCCAAGGTACAAAAACTAGGCTAGACTGAATAGAATTTGTTTCATGTACATTTAATTGAAAGCTTTGCACATCCATTAACTATTTCAGATTGAGCACCAATAAAAACTTGGATAAAAATCCAGAGTAATGAAGTAAAAATGAGACACCACCAGTTAAAATGAGAGGAATTCAAGGAATAAATAGTAGAAATGATTCAAGAGTTAACAGAGAAGATGGAAATTTCTTCAGAATGAGTGGGATAAAATAAAAATGGAGTTGAAACATAGGTTAGAAGTATGTGAGATATATAGTTAAAAAGTCATGGGAATTAATTAGAGGGGCAGGTAAATGTTAAGGTATTGTAAAATAAAGGATATCTAACAGAATAAGATAGAGCAACTGCAGAGTGCTAAAGAGAAAATAATGGAGTATTTCATGATATGCATCTGTTTAAAAAGATTGCTGTTAAACAAGAAATTATTTTTCGATGACCACTCCAGAGCACAAAAATGTTGAGCACGATTGTCAACAAAAGTAGAAAGGGTTGCCACCAAACTTAAGGAGCCTGTGACAAGAAAAAAACAAAGATCCCGTAGCAGTATTAGAGCGATTTTAGAAATTTAATGGACATTTGTATAAGTAGAGGAATGTGGAAACCAAGAAAGAGCATGATTGGAAATATTTATGGACAACTTAATTATGCCAGGGTTAGAGGAAGATGAAGTTCAGCAACTAATGCTTAAAATAGGAGGCAATGTTAAAAAATGGTGATGTATAATCAGTCGACAGGGTAGTCTGCAGGAGCAGATGGTAATCCTGTGGAAGTTTGCTTGCATGGAAGAAAGTGATGAAGATCTGGAAGATTTTGTTTAATATTTTAAAAGGCAGGGAAGTGCCAACATCTTGGAAGAAACTTGTGGTGGATGTATTTTCTAGAGAGTAAAGACCTGTCAGACCCAAATTTGTATGCACCCATTTCAGTTTTAAACCATATTTATAAAGTTTTTGCCTATACCAGCTAAGGCTATGGATCAATGTGGATTTGTTTTGGAGAGGCAAATATTTGACAACTTTAATAGAGCAGTGGTGGTCTAGAGGAAGCAGAATGTAAGAAAAAATATACTGCTGCTGTTGGTGGGACTTTATACAGAGAAAGTGTTCGACAGTGTAAGCTGGGATTTTGAATAGGGCAGTGGAACCATTTACATTCCCTGATACAACAGTAAGGTTAATTAGGAGAGTATATGAAGGGTCAGAGGCATGGAATTTGTCATGTTCATCATATTGATCACAGCTGTAAGTAGTCATAGCTATATGGCTTATATCCTACCAAGGTTATAACAGCCAACCAGATTACAAAGGTTCAGGGCACCTTCCATGCACACAGACTGTCTGGTAGTTTGAACTGAGCTGAATAAAAGACAAGTTTGGGTGCCAAGCCCTTCAAAGCTTACTGCTGACAAAAAATATGCTCTTCTTTTCAAGGAATGATGGTTGGCTTGTGCCTTTTTTAAGCCAAGTTCCCTTTGAGGAAAAACACTTCCATTCCAATACTTTATTATTAATACCTTTCTCTTCAAGAAAGTTATTTTAAAGCTAAGAGTTTGTGTTTTAATTGACTGTTGTGAGACTGTCCATTACTTTTAAATAGGAGTGCTCTTTCCTGGAATTTTAAAAGTTGCTTGAAGTAGCTGAAAACCTTTTTTTGTAAAGAACTTGTTAATTTTACTATGTGAGGCTGGCAAAGTGTTTAATTGCTTTTTACTGTGTTTGTCTTTGAAAAAAAGTGACTTTTAAAGTCGTATAGTTTTTCTTGGCGTTGCTGCTTGTTTTTCCTGGGAAAGAGGCACCATTTTTGGCTTGACCATGGAACAATTTGTTGTTGTTAGTCTGTCCTTCCAGCCACAAAAAGAAAAAGTTAAGCAAGCAGCCTATGGCAACACAACAGGCTCGTAATTTGCTTCAGCTGTAGGTGGTTGACACTGCTGCGGCCATTAGTTATACTTCAGAACACTTGTCTACAGCCCCTACAGCCATTATGACCAGGAGTTAGGCACATCCTCTTAGGTTGTTGGGGTCCCCTTAGTGGACAAAGGAGAGCCACTCTTGTTAGTCCATATTTTGTCAGAATGTTGTGCCCATCCCTGGGGAAGCTGCTGTTGCCATTAACACTGCTGGTCCCAGTTTTCATTTCAGAAGTGTAGTTTACTGGGTCTGGCTCATGGTTTAATTCAGACTATTGATCATTGTAAAGTAGATGTTCTTTGTAGTCAGTGTTGCAGCACTGATTCTTGGGTTGTCCTACCATGCAGAAGCCATCAACCAGCCCAAGTTGGTCTGTACATCATCCCTAGCCAATGGACATCTAAAGACAGATGTCTGGAAGTCAGAGTATAAGAAGGGTGTCCATTGGTGCCATATTCAGTTCTTTCTAACCATGGAATGTGCTTCGTGTGTGTTCAGTATGCTCGCAATCTGTTGATTGGCTCTGTTTTCCAAAGAAACTCAACATGTGATAGTGTTCAATCTCGCCGTTTGTTCTTACACATGGGTTCTCCGTGTCGGCCGCTTGCAAGCTCTGCATCGAGAAGAAGCTCGAGACAACCTAATACCCACAATCCCCCTCTGCCTTTACCTCAGATCTAGTTTGCCGCTGCTGCGTTCGCATCACTGGGATCTAGCTCGAGCAACTTCAGATAAGAAATAACTTTATTATTGTTATTTTTTGAGAAAAAATTATTCTAAAAGTACTTTTTGGTGACATAGTGTATGTGTGTGTGGTAAGGTAGAAATACTCGGTACCGTTAAGTTTAATTAAACTTGTTAGAGTTTTTCGGGGCCTTCCACCCCTTACTTGAATTTGACAACCGGACTGACTTATATATAGGATTTGTCTCTCTACTGGACTTGACCTTTTTTCTCTTACCTGTTTCTTCTTTAAGATGTCTGAGAAAATTAAATCAGGTTTTAAACGTTGCCAGTGTGGCCAAAAAATGTCATTTACTGACAACCATAGTTCCTGTGTCTACTGCCTTGGCCCTCTCCACTTACAAGAGGACTGTTCAAATTGTCACTCTTTTAGTGGGAGGGTCATGACAGATAGGCGCAGGAAACTCATGGACAGGGGGTTATTAAAACCTTCCTTTCAGGAGGCTCTGGATGCTTCAGACCAGGCATCCAAATCCTCGAAGGAATCGAAGACGTCGGAGCCCAAGTCATCGGCTCCGAGCTCTTCGAGTAAAGTTAGATCACCGGTTCCACAGACTTCGGGGCCGAGTGTTCAACTGTTGTCAGTTCCCGAGCCTCGAGTCTTGGAACCGGTGATGGAGCTCCCTCCCTCGACTCTATTGAGGTCGGCTCCGTCTTCGGTTCCTTCGACTCGTTCTTCTTCTAAGCTCTCCAATATCGATGTGGATCGTGTGGTGCAGAAGTTGTTGGAGCATTCGGCCCTATCCAAACTTATTTCGGTTTCCACCCAGTTGGTGTCGAAACTTGAAGGCCTCCCATTGTCTCCATCCATTCCTCCTCCGAGACCTGTCCAGTCTATGGAGCCGGAAGAGGTTGATCTTCTGATTGTGGAGCCCTCGGGTCCAGAACCGTCCCTTTCTCGGTCTGTTCCTCTCACCTTGACTCCGTCGGATCCGGTACCAGAGTCTCGGAGCCGACGATCTGTCCTTGGTTCCGGGGCCGAGAGTCGAACCGACGTTTCGGTTCCGACTCTTCCCCTCGGGGCCTCGGCGCGGATCGATTCGGCTCCGTCCTCGGGTCGATGCCTTGGTGCCTGTCTCGGGGATTCTTCCCATTTCTTGAACTGGGAGATTCTTCGACTCGGGACCCGGGGGCCTTCGATCTCATGAGGAAGGTGTTGTCTACCCAGACAACCACATCAGTAGAAGCAACCTCTCCTCCCCATAAAGGGCCGTTATCCTCCTCTGCACCCACTGCTACATCCAAGCATCGAGCACGGTGTCTCAGCCACCCCTGGAGGTGCCCCTCTTCCTCGGAGGCTTCTTGGATGCTCCCCACGAAGAAGTCCCTAGGAAAAGATTGTGTAAGAGGAGACACTTAGATTCTCCACAAGAATCTTTGACATCCGATACTGACTTGGATGAGTCAGAAGGGTCCCCTAAGTCACCTTCAGAAGATGTCTCTTTTCTGACATATTGGAGATCCTGAAACAGAGAGGTGACTGGCAGTCCCTTCCCCTTCTGAGGATGAGTCAGTCTTGCTGAAGGCATTTGGTGCTCGCCCTTCCTCCTCCTGGGTCACTCCGCCCTTCGATGAATTAATGGAACTTATTGCTCGAAGGCGTGGGAACTCCTGACACAGTGGAACCAGTCCCTAGGAAGCCTAATAAGTATATCACTGCACCCCAGGACAAGGCTTACTTGACAAAGGAGTTCCAGTGGGCGCTATGGTGGTGGCAGCGCCACGAAAAGGAGATGTCGGAATCTTCCTCATCTGTCCTTCCCCCTAATAAAGATTCTAGGACGATGGACAGGTATGGGAAGCGCATTTTTAGTTCAGCGGCTTTTTCCATGCGATCCCTGAACTACTTGACCCACTTTACACGACTACAGAGGGATCTAGTCAAAGAGTTGGGAGATACCCTCCAGGGTACTACAGATGCTGCTGTCTCAGAGAAAGTGACAGCGCAACTTAATACCCTTACATCCATTGTAAACTCGTCCATGAGGCTGATCTCTTACGCGGCGAAGGTTCGAGTAGGGCAGCAACTTCAGCGATTGCTCTTCGCAGACAATCCTGGATGCGCTTATGTTCATTTGCGGAAGCCTTCAAGTCTTCCTTTACTAACGCCCCATTTGACGGTGCCACTCTTTTTGGCCCCAAAGTAAAGGAGACCCTTACCCGGTGTGAGCAGGAGGGAAAGACTCTGTCTGCTGTCTGAGTCCGTTTTCCACCCCAACCAGACCGTACCCCAAAGGGCAACGTGGTGGAAAAATGTGGTTTCAAAACCCCAAGGATCTTTCCCAGGCACACAGGGTGATGCCCTTCTAGAGGCAGAGGAGGGGCAGAGGTGGAAGACGCCGCCCTGGCGGCAGAGGGGTCCGCAGAATCAAGGTGACAGGGATACACTCCTGGTAAACCTTTCCAGCTCACCTGTCAGGACGCACGAATCTCCTGCTCTGGAGCCAGTCTGGGGTCGCTTAGCTTCATTCCCTCAGGCCTGGCAAAATATAACTACAGACAAGTGGGTAAAAGCGTGGTTACCAGAGGTTACAATATACCATTTCTATCCTATCCCATTCCAAAGAAAAGACTCCCAGATGTACCGCCCCATCTGAGAGAACCAGCAGCTATAGAAATTGCAAAGCTGCTAGAAAAAAAGAGTCATCCAACCAGTCCCAGCGGACCAAAGAGGATTCGGAACTTACTCAAGGTTCTTTTTAGTTCCAAAGAAAACAGGGGACTGGAGGCCCATTCTGGACCTAAGCGACCTCAATACCTTCATCAAGAAAGAAAAGTTCCGAATGGTCACGCTTCAATCGATCCTTCCATTCTTACAGAAGGATGACTGGATGTGCTCAATAGATCTGAAGGATGCAAACTACCACATCAAAATGGCCAGGGCATCCAGAGATCATTTGCGCTTCCGGCTGGGTGCCAGTCACTTTCAGTTTCGAGCCCTGCCCTTTGGTCTGACCACATCCCACAGGGACTTCACCAAATGCATGACAGTGGTAGCGTCTCACTTGAGGCGCCTAGGATTCCAGGTGTTTCCGTATCTGGACGACTGGCTCCTTTCTGCCACCACCCAGCGTCAACTAGTACAGGCCAGAGACTACACTCTTCAACTGTGTATTCACCTAGGAATTTCCGTAAACTTCGGAAAATCCTTACTACAGCCATCACAGCGTATCTTATTCATAGGAGCGGAATTAGATACACATCAGTTAATTCTAAGACTTCCTCCAGAAAGGATACTTTCACTTCAGACTCGCATCGTCTTCTTCTCTTGTCCAGAAATCCCCAGCAAAACTGGTACTGAAGGTTTTGGGACTCATGTCAGCTTCTCTTATTGCAATTCCCTTGGGAAGACTGCACATGAGAGTCCTACAATGGCTACTGTTTGCACAATGGTCGTTCCAACAACTACCTCTAACACACGAGATTCTTATAACGAACACATGCAAAACACACCTAAACTGGTGGCTTCAGACTTGCAACCTTTCCAAGGCGGGACCATTTGTGCTACCCACGCCTACAGTTACGGTGACCACGGACGCTTCCCTGATAGGGTGGGGGGGCATCTTTCAGGGACAGGCAGTCCAAGGCAAATGGACCAATTTAGAGTACAATCTGCACATCAATGTTCTAGAGTTGAGGGCAGTGTTTCTAGCGTTGCAACACTTTGCTCCCCTTCTTCCTCTGGGAACTATTGCAGTTCAGACGGACAACATGTCGGTAGTCTGGTACATAAACAAGCAAGGGGGAACCAAGTCCTATCAGCTATGCAGAGAGGCCATGAGAATCTGGCAATGGGCGGAGTCCACGGGTCGCTTTCTGATAGCAACGCACATCCCGGGGTCATCCAACGTCATAGCCGACAGGCTGAGCAGAGCAATACTGTTACCGCACGAGTGGTCCCTAAAAGTCAGTTGCGAAAAAGATTTTTCGCACGTGGGGCCAGCCTTCCTGCGATCTGTTTGCGTCTCCAATGAACGCCAAATGCAGGAGCTACTTTGCCCTATTACCCCTCCAGGGAAGTCACCAGGGGCGCACTGATTCACGATTGGCCCCCGGGTCTCCTGTAAGCATTTCCTCCCTTCCCCCTGATCTCAAAGTTTCTCCAGAAAGCCAACAACCTACACAGGACAATAATCCTCATTGCCCCATTCTGGTCTCGTCAAATTTGTTTCGCCTTCCTCATGACACACTGCCTTCGGGGACCCTGGATCCTGGACCCAGCGCCAGATCTATTGACTCACTCGTCAGGGGCTCCCCACCCTCGCTCTTGTCCCTCCATCTAGCAGCTTGGCTGCTCCAATTCCCAACTTAGCCAGGTCTGATCTTCTTTCGCCTGCAGTTCAGAATATATTAGTGGCTTCTCATAAAGCTTCCACTACTAAAACATATACTAGTAAATGGAAGCGCTTTGTATTCTGGGCGAATACACAGCAAGTGGACCCTGTTATAGCTCCTTTGAATAAAATATTAGAGTTTTTAACAGACTTGTTCCATCAGGGTGCTTCTCCTGCCACATTAAGAGTTCAATTGGCTGCCATTTCTAATTTCCATGTGGAAGAATGTGGGGCTCCTGTTATGGCCCACAGACTTTGTAAAGCCTTTTTAAAAGGGGCTTTTCATATTAGACCACCAATTAGATCTCCTCGTCACCTTGGAGTCTAAACTTATTATTATCTAAGTTGATGCTGCCCCTTTGAACCAGCCTCCTCTTGCCCATTGAAATTTTTGTCGTGGAAGACTCTCTTTTTGGTAGCCATTACATCCGCTAGGCAAGTATCTGAACTTCAAGCTCTCTCCATTAAACACCCTTATTTGATCTTTCACTCTGACAGAGTTTCTCTTAGCACTAATTCATCCTTCCTTCCTAAAGTTTGTTCTATTAACAATATTAATCAGTCCATTGAATTACCCACTTTCTTCAAGAATCACTCCAATAAAATGGAGTATATGTTGCACAAATTAGATGTCCACAGACAACTAAGGTTTTACTTGGATAGAACAAAAGATCACAGGAAATCTGATCAACTTTTGTAGCCTTTGCTGATAACAGAAAAGGAGTAGCGGTTACTAAAGAACTCTTTCTAAGTGGTTAACTGATTGTATCATCTATGTCTATGATTCTTCAGATCAAACTCTTTTGCACAAACCCAAAGGACATTCCACAAGGTCAGTGTCTACATCCCTGGCTCATGCAGCTCGCCTACCACTAGGCGCTATTTGTGCGGCTGCTACTTGGTCTAAACCACATACATTCATTTCTCATTATAAGGTAGACAAGGTTTCTAGGGACAGGGCAACCTTTGGTTCCACTGTGCTCAAGAACGTCCTTCCGTGAGTTCCTCAGGAACAAGGAGCTAGGGACGCTACCCATGTGTAAGAACAAACGGCGAGATTGAACACTATCACATATAGAAGTTATGTCCTTACCATAACGTTCCATGTGGAGTGTTCATCTCGCCTTTGTTCTTACATTCCCACCCTCCCACCCTTAGGAAGAACGTTCAGTTTGGTGCCTGGTCTGGGGCATTCTGCTTCTGCATTGCAGTTGTTGTATATATAGTTAACATGTGTATATATATATATATATATATATATATATATATATATATATATATATTTATATATATATAGACTCTGAGTTTCTGTGCAAATGTGATATTGACATGAGTGTTCTCTCTCTGACTGCTGGTTTGCTTGCAAACTAGATCTGAGGTAAAGGCAGAGGGGGATTGTGGGTATTAGGTTGTCTCGAGCTTCTTCTCGATGCAGAGCTTGCAAGCGGCCGACACGGAGCCGAGGATCGGCTCCGAACCCATGTGTAAGAACAAAGGCGAGATGAACACTCCACATGGAACGTTATGGTAAGGACATAACTTCTATTTCCAGTCAAATAAGTACCCCAGTGGGGAAATTTGTCTTATAATTTAATATTTAGAAAAAATCAGCAATTTCTTGAAGTGTGGGAAGCAAGTCTTGCATATACAAATTTTCTCTTGTTTTGCCTGTTCTGCTTAGTACCTAAGCACACCATCTCTAAATGTCCTGACTTTGCAAAATTCTGTGCAAAAAGTCTAAAATGTAGAACCAGTGTACTTGCCGCTGATATGGAGTCCTCCTATTTGACTTTCCTGGTGGTGTCACAATATACTGGTACTGCTGGACCAATGAAAATGAAAGACAAGCAGACCAAGGACCCTGACTTTGCAGAGGAAACTCAAACTCTAGGTCATAAGTTGACCAAAAACCCAGGTAAGGCGCATTTGCAGGCCCCCTGATCTGGTGTCTCCTCGGCCCATACCCGCTGTCAGAACCCCTTGGAAGGGAACAGTCATGGTCTCCATCCTACCTGCTAATTCTACCATGGCACCCATGTTGGTAGGGTCTGAGGATGCTTAGCAGGCCTCAGCTTCTGACATCCATGCCATGAGTCACAAAAGAGTCCCTGTCTTTCAAGACTACGAAAGCTACAACTGAAGTTGCATTTGAACAGCCACAACTTCAGGTGATCCCTTTTAAACAGACAACCGAACCAGAGTGAACCACTTCTTTTTCTTTGCCCCCACCTCCATCCCACTTTTCAGACCAAAGCCCAAGACAGCGTTAAAATAGCACAGGAGTTTATGACCTTTATGAAATCTAGACACCACTCTCATTTTCCCAGTACTGAGGCCTCCCTATCTAAAAAGACACAGAGAAGAAGCTCTTCAGGAACAGGAAGATTCCTCTAGCTTTGACAGTGTGGAGGAATTATCTTAGTTGGGCCACTTGCCACTACAAACCTACAGAGATGACCCCCCCACTATTCATCTCCCCAAGGACCTTTCCTTCAGGGCTACTTTGCGTAGAATGAAAGAGGCTTTCAGCTGGGAAGGTAAGCAGTTCTCGCATATTCAAATGCACTACAGGGAACTGCTAAGTTTGCCTTCACCCAGACCACTGGATATTCCTGCTGTACACTTATTATTGGATGATGTCTTTGAAAACATTTCTTTACACACCGATTCTCTACCCCTTGGAATCCAGGTTTTATGGAGTGCTTGAATCTCATAAGCACTTTACAAAAACTCAGAGGCTAACACTTTTGTAGCCTCCACTGAATTCACAAAAGATGTCCCTAAGGGAACAACCAGACATCCCCTACCTAGTGACAGGGAAAGTAGATTATTAGACAGATATGAGAAGAAAGCTTAGACCTGTCCCACCCTGGCAATGAGAGCTTTGAATTGCCAGTTCCATATGTTAAAGTAACTTAAATCTGTGTAGTACAAAATTCTAGCTAAGAGAGTACTGCAGATAAAACCTTATCTAAAGAAATCCAGGAGACAGCCGGAGAAGCTTTAAAAGTTTCCAGGCACTCCCTATAATGTGGGTACAACACCTTGGGTGGTGCTTGCAGTGCAGCTGCCATAGGTTCTGTCATCCGCAGACATGCATGGCTTGGGACCAAGCCCTTGCCAGATCAGGTAAAAGCTGAACTACTAGATGCCCCATTATACATGTTTTTTGAGAATCTGTATGAAAAAAAAAAAAAAAAAAGTAAGAACTGTGAAAGAATTTTACCTGTCGCTAACCCCAAGATGCAGCAGGAAATTATCCTTTTGAAACTTGGCATTTTCCACATAGACAAGACAAGAGGAGGCTTCACTATGACAGAAAAGCAGACAGTCTCATTTCTAACCAAATGGAAAACCATCACCAGGGACCAGTGGATCCTCAGTATCCTAGAGAAAGTGGGTACTACATGTTCATGGAAGTACCCCTTCTTGGACATTCCAAAACCACCAAAAACGCAAGAAAGCCTGGTGCAACCCATCCTCTGGAAACTACTACATCAAGGATGCATCCAGTCTGTACCTCCAGGGCAAGAGGGAAAAGACTTCTACTCAAGGATTTTTGTAGTTCGAAAAAAGGAGTGCTCCTGGAGGCCCATCTTGGACCTCTCAAAGTTAATTCCTTTGTCACGGACTCACCAATAAGTGTACGAACACCACGACTGTGGCACTGTTTATTATGAACGAACAACACAGAGTGTAATCCAAATGCTGATAGCACATCAGAGAAGAACAGAAACAAAAAATAATCCACAATGATTAAGCACTTTCACCCACCAACTCATTGCTTGGTCTCGCGTTCTATTTCAAATTTGGTGCCGCAATCAACGGACTCTAAAATAACTGTATATCCGTTGCCATGTAAGCGCTTCTGAAAGTTGACTAACAGTTGCTAATATAAACTTATTCAAGACCTGGGGGGGGTCTTGGCATCTAAATAAAGTTGTAAACATTTTACGTTTTCATACATATACATGCATCTTACTATAGATATCCACAGTTACATTGTTACAATATATAGTTTTTTTACATTTTATATATATATATATATATATATATATATATATATATATATATATATGATGAAATATATACATTTTTTAATATTTATATAGCAATGGAATGATATTTTAACTATTGATAGTGGTTTTGTAATATTTTCAGATGCATCAATTACTTGACCATTTATTTATTTATTATATTTATCATATTTATCATATTTATTAATCGGTCAGATTTATGTATTTAAAAGATTTGGAAGATAATTTTTGTGTTTTTTACGGGGGTTTTTTTTTTTGTGTTTGTGCTTTTTAAGTGTTTGTACAGTATAAATTCAGCAGAAAGATGTATCATTATACAAAAAATTTGGAGATATTTAGCAAGCTTGATATATATATATTTTATTAATATATTGCAAAGAGAAGATTTCTATAGTAAAAAGCAACATTGTTTTAATAATTTTGGTTAATACAAGCTTAGGTAACAAACTTATTCAGTAGGAAGAATCCATTGTATTTATGTTGTAAATATTTTATAGGTAATCCAAAAACTCCAAGGAAAAAGGGTGCCACAGAACCAGGAACCAATAAAACCACAACAGGCACCCAAAGAGGCAAAAGGTAATAATAAAACACCAGCCTGTAGGTGTAAGCAGCAGCAGGTTTAATCACATAAACGCCACACAATACATAGCGTTTTCATCCACCAGATTTCCTCAGATGTAAAATGAAAGAATGAAGGCTGTGCCTGCTTATATACCCCGCCCAATCTAATTAGTAGTTAAAACAATTGTTTAATTGACACCAATTAAATCCTGTAACTAAAATATTCATGACAACCTACCAACTTGCCACAAATACAGATGAAAGTAGATAAAAACATACACATTTTTTAAAAGAACTTTAAAATAAATATATAAATACTAAAACCATCACAATGTGTTGGACAGATAAATAAACCTGAATCAAAAACCAACAAAAGGAACTTGCAAAACAATATATGTACTTATTTTATAGTTTTGCAGCTCTCATTTTTAAAATAGGGGCAATGGATATGTATTCATTCAGCCCTGGGAATCTATTGGCTTCCAATAACAACTGCCAAAATATTTCTCTCACCTCTATCCTATTTTCCCACAGCCCCACCTCACATCACATTGCACCTTCTCTACAACAAAGAAGACCCATTTTGTTTGGGGACATGTCAGTGTATGTTTAAACAAGGCATTTTTAATATCTTCGACTCTAATAGCATATAAATGCTCATAAATCCTCCTTTTGAGTTTACGAGTAGTTTTTCCAATGTAAAATGCACCACAGGTTTTACATAGGGCCAAATAAATCAAGCCTTCACTATTACAGTTGGAAAAACTACTAGTCTGAATCTGATGGTCTCTTGACAGGATGTATACAGAATCCTGTCTAAGTATATATGGGCATTGGGCACATGCCCCACATTTGTAGGTTCCCAATTTCTTACATGAAACAATAGAACAATTATGCTCCAGCAAATCCTTGAGGTTCCTGCCTTTTTTATATGTAAATCCTAGGGTGTTAGTAAACAAAACATCCAACTCTGAATAACACCTAAACCTGCTCCAGTGTTGAGTAATAATGTTTTTAACCCTAGAGGTATTCTGATTATAAAACATCACATAGTTACCCCCCAAGGTTTCTTGATTTCATCCCTGGTAACGTCACCCCTGGTTGTTGTGTGGTACTCTGTACATTTATTGGTACTATCACACTTGTGTCTCCTGTTCCCCAAATAGGGGCAAACCTATCCTTTCTCCCATTCTTTACTTCCTCCAAAACCTCATCAATTAAATAGTTAGGATACTTCCTAGATATAAACATTTCTTTGACTCTCTGACTTTCGTCTTCGAAGTCCGAGTCCAAAGAGGTCATCCTACCACTACGGACAAATTGTCCCTTGATAATGCTTCTCTTCTGTTTAAACGGATGGGAACTAGTGAAATATAGGTACGAGTTAGAAAAGGTTTCCTTTCTTAAATATACATTAGATGTAAACTGCTGCCCTAGGACATCTTTTTTAATAGTGACGTCCAGAAAGTTCATATAGTCATGTGTAATATGGGAAGTAAATTTCAAAAAATACATATCCATTGCCCCTATTTTAAAAATGAGAGCTGCAAAACTATAAAATAAGTATATATATTGTTTTGCAAGTTCTTTTTGTTGGTTTTTGATTCAAGTTTATTTATCTGTCCAACACATTGTGATGGTTTTAGTATTTATATATTTATTTTAAAGTTCTTTTAAAAAATGTGTATGTTTTTATCTACTTTCATCTGTGTTTGTGGCAAGTTGGTAGGTTGTCACGAATATTTTAGTTACAGGGTTTAATTGGTGTCAATTAAACAATTGTTTTAACTACTAATTAGATTGGGAGGGGTATATAAGCAGGCACAGCCTTCATTCTTTCATTTTACATCTGAGGAAGTCTGGTGGACGAAAACGCTTTGTATTGTGTGGCGTTTATGTTATTAAACCTGCTGCTGCTTACACCTACAGGCTCGTGTTTTATTATTACCTTCTGCCTCTTTGGGTGCCTGTTGTGGTTTTAGTAATATTTTATAGGTGTTTAGCGAGACACTGATTATTGAAGCAGACTTGTAGTTATGTCTACTTTTTGAATATGTTTATATTAGTAACTGTTAGTCAACTTTTAAAAGCGCTTACATGGCAACGGATATACAGTTATTTTAGAGTCTGTTGATTGTGGCGCCAAATTTGAAATATAACACGAGACCAAGCAATGAGATGGTGTTCTGAAGAAGCCCACTATACGAGTGGGTGAAAGCGCTTAACCATTGTGGATTATTTTTTGTTTTTGTTCTTCTTTGATGTGCTGTCAGCATTTGGATTACACTCTGTGTTGTTTGTTCATAATAAACTGTGCCACAATAGAGGTGTTCGTACACTTATTGGTGAGTCCGTGACAAAGGAATTCATTGTCACCGGCGTGTTAGTTATTGTGTAACCTCTCAAAGTTAAATAAGTGTCTCAGCATCCCAGAAATTCAAAACACTTACATTGCAAAAACTACTGCCCATGATCTTCCAAGATGCCTTCATGGATACTCTACACATAAGACTCTTCTCTCCATATTCCCATAGCAGGCAGTCACAGAAAGTATCTATGATTTGTAGTGACAGCTTTTCACTTCCAGTTCTGTTCTGTGCTTTACCATTTGGGCTATGTACTGCTCCCAGAGTTTTCACAAAATATCTAGCTCTTCATTAGCACATTCCAGAACTCTGGGTGTTCATATTTACCTCTTATTTGGGCAACTGCCTCATTCAGGGAAGATCCACATCAGAGACCCTACACACTTTGCGAATAACAGTAGTCTTTCAGAAGGTAGTTCTCACCTTAAATTTTCAAAAATCTCACTCTTTCTCAAGCAGGGATCCTCTTTCTGGGAGCCCTCATAGATTCTGTTTAACAAAAACTTTCTTTCCCCAAGACAAAATTACTGTCTTGTCAGGCTGGGCAACCAGTCTGCTTCCAGTGCAACTTATTACTGCAAGACGTTCATGGAGATAGTGGGGTACATGGTATCCTGCATTCTCACGATCCCACTTGTAAAGCTATATGTGAGGAAACTTGAATGATTCATGAAAGATGCTTGGAAACAGTATTCCCAACCTTTGGAAACCCTACTGCTTCTCCTTCCATGCCTGAAAAAGGTACTACTGTGGTGGAGCAATACCATATATTGGAACCCAGGGGTGAATTTCTCAACTTGAAACAAACAAAAACCATCACCACAGACGGTCCAGACATAGCTTGGGGGGCCCACTTAGGTTCCCTGAAAGTTTAGGGTATTTGCTCTCCTCATCGGAGGAAATTACATTTAAATCAAAAGGTGCTACTAGCAGTCTACCTGGCCAAAAAAAACTTTTAGCAGAGCTTAAGCCCAGGGACCCCTGCAAATGGGGACAGACCACACCGCAGTAATGCGGTACATAAACAAACAAGGGGGAACTTTGTCCTACCCTCTGTGCAGTTTTTAGCTTCTTATATTCCATGTCAGAGCAATACCCAGGCATATTTTCTGGGCAGGGACCTTCTAAATGCCAACTAATGGATACTGAAGAGAGAGGACTTTTTGGACCTAGTTATACAGCGGGGATCTCTTTGCCTCTCACTACATCAAACAGCTACAGAAGTCTGGCTGCAGAACTCAACAGACAGGATTTTGGAGAATAGTTGCATCCTCTTTCACTTGGGCACACTAGTTCTTGTATGCTTTCTTACCTTTACTTCTGATTCCCTGGGTACTGACAAAAATCAAGGTAGACACATCCGAGTATGATCTTAGTTGCCCTGTTCTGGCCAAGACAACATTAGATCTGAAGTAGTTTACTTCATTTGTTCTTCAACCTGTGGGCTTCGAATCCACATCAGATCTGACATGGCACCATTTTCCAGCTATGGTTCTGAGCTCCAGACTCCTCCCCTTAACCACAATGCCCCCTGTCTTCCTTCTCCCTTCATATCTTGTTTGCCACCATGGTTTCTGAACTCCAGTTAGTGGGTCACGTAAGTGAACTTTCTCTGTTTTTTTCTCTCTCTCTCTCTCTCACTTCATCCTTTCTTTCTGACTTCTTTTTTCTCTCGCAACTGCGTCAGATATATTAAAAAAAAAACTTTCTCTCCTCTCCTTTTTTATTAGAGAGCGCATGTGGGTGTGTGGGTGCCTTTTGGGCCTGTGTGGGTATGGCTGAAGCCCCTAAGGCGGGATTTCGAAAATGCACAGTGTGTGGCCATAAGCTATCCCCAGCGGATGGCCACATTTTGTGAGTGGTTTGCCTGGATACAGATCACCTCAAGTCCCCCTGTCCTATTTGCACTGGTTTCAACCCCGGAGCATATAAGGACAGATGGGGTAAACTGATTTTGAAGAGTTACTCCCCTCTTCAGGGACTACCATCTCTTCCTCTCCAGCAGGGATAGCAGTGGCTGCTGCTTCTCCTTCCTCTTTCCCGGCCTTTGGGACTCAAACTCCCACCAAGAGGTCTGGGGAAGGGGACAAGGCCAAGAAGGACCATTCCCACAAGCAGTCCCCCGACTGCTAGTTGGAGGCGGCTCTACCACCGAAAATCAGGCCAGCAACCAGGCCTGGATCACCTCGCCTTTGCTCACCCAGCTTCTCCCCCGAGCCCAAGGAGACTCCTAGCTGGTCCCCAGTAAGCCCCCCCCCCCACTGGCTCTCCCATCCAGTTTTGGTGGCTTCCTCTCGCGCCACCTGAAGTTTAAGCGAAGGGGAGATGGACAAGATGATGCAGAGATTCATCCGCACTCAGATCCAGGGAGGGGGGTCTTGTCGGCATACTCTCCCTCTGGAGGGGGCTCCTTGCAACCTTAATTTGCAACCTTTCTTCTGACCAATAACTCCTCCTCTGATCTGACCGGTGGTTTCGGAGTTCTTGGCTCTGAGGAGACTCTGGGTCGGTGCCGACAGTACCATGTACCTCGACCCCGGCCATTGCCTTGAGCTTATCGGATCCAGGCTCTCGAGCCATACCCTCGGGGTTGGATCCAAGGGGGTGCTGTTGGCTCCGAGCACTTCAAAGTGGTGAATCCCTCTCGACTCCTGGAGGTTCGGCTCTGACTCCCCTATTGAGTCAGGGTGGGGTGGGCACCGCCAGCATGTCCCAAGTGGTTTGTTCCCCCTCTGCATTTGATGTAGTGGAGAGGGTTCTCTCTGTGTCGAGGACTCTATTTTGTCCTATGACTCCGCCCAGATCCCTCTGGTCCTGAGTGCGGTTCCGACCGTCTTGCCGTATCAGGGACAGCCCGTGTCTACGATGCCCCAGGAAGTTCTGGTGGAACATCAAGAGGTTTGTGAATCCTCCTCTGAGAGCCCTCCCAAGGAGGTACCCTGCAAATATAAGTGTAAGAGGAAGCACTTTGACTCTACACCAGAGTCCCTCACAGAAAACATGGACTGTGATGAAGGGAAAGGTTCCCCAAGGTCACCCCCCCCCCCAGAGGATGTCTCCATTGGAGACATCATGGAGCTCTTTTGTCGGGGGGAATAGGGTGGTCAGACTTCAAACCAACCTTAGATGAGTCCATGTTCCTGGAGGCATTCAGCTCGGGCCCATCTACCTCTTGCGTGTCGCCTCCTGCTGATCCACTCGTGAATTTAATAACCTTTTGGACATGGAAGGAGCCGGACACCGTAGAGCCCATCCCTAAGTGCCCTGACACAGTGCTGAGTCCCCCGTCAGACAAGAGGCATTGGAACATGGGGTCCCCAGTAGATGCGATGATTATGGCAGCTGCCACCAAGAAGGAGCTCGCTCAGGAGAGCGCCATGGTCAATCCCCCTGATTGACGATCAAGAGCGATGGACTGTGACAATTAAGAGCAATGGACTGTTTTGGGAAGCAAGTATATGCTTCAGTGACCTTCTCGGTGAGGGGGCTGAACTATGTGGCACATGTCATTAGTCTCCAGAGAGATCAAGTGAAGGAGATCAGAGAGTCTACTTTAGAGTCCATGTCGGCAGAGGTCAAGAAGACCTTCTCCACTCAAATGGCCACTCTAAAAGCAGTTGTCAACACGTCCATGCAACTGCTCTCTCATGCTATGAAGGGAGCCGCAAGGGTGGCCGGGACAGGCGTTGCTATCAGGCATCACGCCTGGCTCCGGTTGTGTCAGTTGTCTGAGCCCTTAAAGGTGTCTTTCACCAGTGCCCCTTACAATGGTTCTTCCTTCTTCGAGAAGTCTGTGTAAAAGACTTTAGTCCAGAGCGAGAAGTACGGGAAGACACTGTCTGCCATCGGGATCCACTTCTCTTCCCCTCAAAGATCCTTCTACAGGAATCATTGAGGAAAGATGATGTGGTTCTGGAAGTCTCCGGTGTTTTCCCAGGAAGCTCAAGATTCTCCATCTCAGAGAGGCAGAGGGGGTAAGAACAGACGCTTCCTGAAAGGCAGAGGGAGTCCTAGGAATTTTGGGTCCCTAGAACCCTTTTCGGAGGGACCCGGGCAGCAGCCCTTGGGGGTTGCCCAACTGCTTATCTCTAGAGGCAGTTGAGGATCGCCTGTCCGTACACCCGAAGGCTTGGGAGTCAATTATGAAAGATCGCTGGGTGTTGCGAATCATATCCAGAGGCTATTTCATTCCATTCAAGGAGCACCCCCTTCCGAACAAACTCCTCCCAGACGTTCCACCCATGCAACGGGAGGAGGCAGTGTTAGAAATAGGAAGGCTGCTGAGCAAACGAGTTATCCAACCGTTCACCCCAAGCCAGTCCAGATCTGGTATTTACTCCAGGTTCTTTTTAGTGCCAAAGAAAACGGGGACCTCAGACCTATCTTGGATCTTTCCATATTGAACCTGTCAGTAACCAAGACAAAATTCTGGATTGTCATGCTTCACTCGATCCTGCATTTTCTGCAGGCCACAAACTAGATGTGCACGATCGATCTCCAGGATGCGTACTACCACATCAAAATGGACAGATGCTCCCAGAGGTGTCTTTGCTTCTGGCTGGGAGCCAGTCACTACCAGTTCAATGCCCGCCCCTTTGGTCTCACCACAGCCCCCAGGGTGTTTACCAAAGTGATGGCGGTTGTAGCAGCTCACTTGAGTCTCCAGGTATTCAGGTCTTTCTGTACCTGGACGATTGACTCTTTGCTACACCCTCAGAGCATCTACTGTGTCAGGCCAGGGATTACTTCATCCATTTAGCAAACAGTCTGGGTATTACCATCAACTTGAACATATACACCAGACATTTGTGCCAGTATTTGTAACTCTGCCCAATAGCACAACAAGCCTGTGTATAACTGAACTTTGCAATACAAGTCTCTTGGGCACTATAATACTCATGAAATTACTGTACTACAAGAAATCACCTGTTATCAGTCTAAGAAACATTTCAAATAACTGCACAATGTGAATGAACTGGGCAAGAGAAGCTGAGTTAGTAACATTTCCAAGTAGTTGCACTTTACGAATAAACTGAATACAGCACACTGAAATTTCCATAAAATGATGGTACCTTGCTAGGCAATTGTTTACAGTGCAAGAAACACCCTGTAACGGTGGCAATTTGCAAATTGACACACCCAGCAAAAGAAACTTTTCAAAATGACTATACTTTTAACTGTACTTCACGAAGTAGTTGCACTTTGCGCACACTCAAACTCTGTGGAATACATGCACAGTAGTAAGCACTTTTACTTTTACTTCGAATAACTCTAGTTATGCCCTTGATACAATACAAAGTCATAATTATACCAAAACATGCAGTCGCCTTGCTTTATTTACACTTAATGTGCCCCTTTTTGACCTTATTATATTCGTTTTGCTTGTTTAATCTCTTTTCATGCCCATTGCATTTTTCTTGTGCTAGTTTAACTCTAAACATGCCCGTTTTGCCTTAAACACACTCGTTTTCCTTTAAACATACTAGTTTTACTTTTCTGATAATCGTTTTATCAAATGTCTTAATTTTCATAGGTTCATAGGTAGGTACTAGGCTATTGACCCTAGGGCCTATACAAGCCTAGCCAAAAAGGTAACCTGGCTTTCGCCACCCAAGAAAATTATTTTCCTGTGCCCCCTGTCAAGCAGAACCACAAAAGTAATCCCCGGGGTGAATTTCCTATTACCCATCCAATAAACCTTTTGTGCCTCCCGCTTGTTTAATAATGCAGTTTGTGCCCTTGTTAGTGCTCTGTTTTATCTTTTTTTATAAAATAAGCAGTTTGTGTGAATTCTCGTTACCTTTGATTCTTTTTTGGCTCTCTTTCTTGCTCGTTTCTTTTAGTTTACCTTCACTGTCATCTCTGAACCTCATGTCTCCGAATCTCATTCTCTGGAATCCCAGTTCTGACACCATGTCACTCTCCTACTTTGGACACAATAGAAGAGCCTTCGTGGGTAATGTTCAGGCAGTTTTATTATATACAAACACATCACGATAGAAGTTTACTGACTTTAACTTAAGTAACTTGTGTACAAACTAACTACTGCAATCATACATGTTCACTCTTTGGCTGCGCTCTCAAAATGGCACTGGGAATAGCACGTGCCCTGTATTTATATGTGCATATGTTCAGTTCTTGATATGTTTCTTAAAGATACAGCACATGCAGTCTGACCTACACCCTAGATCATATCTCTGTACCGGGTCTGTTTTACCACATCAAAAAAGCCATTAATTGAATGGCTTTATAACCAAAAATGCCGATAAAAGAACTGTGTATTGTGAGATCAAGTACAGTAAAGATTGAAAAAGTTGTCCTTTCTTCACTTTAGTACAATGTCTGAGTTGGTATATATAATTAGTGAGAAAGTGGGGGGCACATCCCCCCCACCAAAGCAAGTTCTATTAACCACATTTTCAGTTATAAAGCAGTTTAATGGCTTCTTTGATGTGGTAATATAGACCCCCTCAATACCACTTTTGGGTTTTTGTTCTGAAGCCTCTGTCTTCTATTCCACTGGGACAGCCAGCCCGTTAAAGTCTCCATGTAGTACCCCAGGACTCCCCTAACACTCACCAGACCATCCCACTGATGACGTCCCTCGAAAGAGAATGTGTAAAAGGAGGCACTTAGTTTCTCCTCAGGAGTCTCCTCACTGAGGATACCAAATTCAATGAAGGGGAAGGGTTCCCCAGATCTCCACCTGAAGACATCTCCTTTGTAAACATTCTTGAACTTCTAAAGCATAAAAGTGGTTGTCTTCTAACACCCCTTCCTAAGATGAGTCACTGTTTTTGTAGGTTTTCGAGTCTGGCCCGGTTTACATCTAGGTTGATGGCCCCTGACTAATGAGATTATAGACCTCTTTTCGTGCCAGACATGGAAAGACCTGGATACTGTGAGGCCTATCCATAAGTGTTCAGACAAATTTCTAACCCCCCTCCCCCCTCGGACAGGACTCACAAGAGCAAGGGAGCCCAGTTGATGCCATGATTGTGGCAGCAGCCATTAAGAAAGAACTTGTAGAGCAGAGCTCTTCTTTCCATCCCCCTAACAGGAAAAGTAGGGCCTTGGACAGATTTGGTAAGCATGTTTATGCTTCAATGACCTTTGCTCTGCAGTCTTTGAATTACTTTGCACATTTTACGAGACTGCAAAGAGATTTAACTAAGGAGCTATCCATCTCTTTCTTGGTCCATGTCTATGGAGGACCAGAATAGTCTTGTCTTCACCACTGGCCAACCTTTCAGTCTGTAACTAACGTGTCCATGATGCTGATTTTCTTCAAGGAGGAATGTGGTTCATGGGCAAGCGAGTTTAGGTATAGCTGTTAGGAGACCTGCCTAAATGCGTTTGTGGAGCCCTTCAATTCTTCTTTATCTTTGCTTCATTTGATGGCTTTTCCTTATTTGGCCTGAGAGTAAAAGAAACTCTTTCCAGATGTAAGGTTGAAAGAAAGACATTGCTGGTGTAGGAATTTGTTTTTCTAACCCTCAAAGGCCCTTTTTTCAGAATCAAAGAGAGGGCTAGAAAGAAGTGGTTCCACAAATCCCAGGGTCCTTTTCAAGATTCGTGAGGAGATAGTTCTCCCAGTTACAGAGGGGAAACTCTAATGGAAAACCCTCCCCTTGAGGTAGAGTTGACCCACAGAACCAGGCTTTCCAGGATTATTTCTCAGACGAACCCTGCCAACAGTCTTGAAGGATGGCCCCGACTGTTGCCGTCTGGAGGCACTCGAGGGTCATTTGTTTTTGCACCAAATAGCCTGGGCATCCATCACAAAATATTCCTGGGTGTAGAGAATTAATTCCAGGGGTTTTATCATACCATTTTCCCAAATTCCCTTTGCAAGAACGAACAAAGAGAGTCCCCAATGTTCCACCCAGTCAGAGGGAGATGACAGCATTAGACGTAAAGCTGCTCAGAAAGTGAGTCATCCAGGAGGTCCTCCCATACCAGACAGGATCCAGAAATTACTTGAGGTTCTTTTTAGTACCTAAAACGACGGGGGACTTGAAACCCATTATGGATTTTAACAGGTTAAACTAGTGTGTTAAATATACAAGGTTCCATATAATTCCAGTTCAGTCTATGTACTGCAAAAAGGGCCATTGGATGTGCTCAACTGATTTTCAGAATACGTACTATCACATCAAAATGAACAGGGACTCCAGGAGGTGTTTGTGCTTCCGTGTAGGAGACAGTCATTAGCAGTTCAGAGCACTGCCCTTTGGCCTCACTACAGCCCCCAGTGTGTTCATCACTGCATGGCAGTGGTAGCAGCTCACCTGAGACTGCTGTGATTCAGTGTGTTTCCTTACCTACCAGGCATCTACTTCTACAAGCAAGGGACTACTTGCTCCAGTCGTGTTTTTACCTTGGCATCAGTCAGTTACAAGTCTCAATCCACAATCATGCAGAGTCTGAAGTTCATAGTTGCTTGTCTAAACACGGCCACACTGATAGCCCGTCTTCCATGTACACAAATTCAAACACACTGATCCCAGATCATTTGCCAGGGTTTCACATGGGGATTCTAAAACTGACTCTTGTCAGTACAGTGATCTGTTCTTCCCTGGCCTGCTCCTGTCAAAATCACTAAATCTTGCAAAAAATATCTTTACTTCTTCCCCTACTCATGGCCATGGTGACCACAGATGCCTCCTAACTGGGATGGGGGGGCCTCTACTTGGGAAGGATGGTCCAAGGTACGTGGTATCAGAAGAGGACAAGATGCATATCAATGTCCAAGGAAGTGAGAGCAGTCCTCCTAGCATTGCAGGCTTTTCAAGATGCTCTCTCCTCCGGGGCCATTGTTATTCAGATGGACAATGTATCTGTAGACTGGTACATCAAAAAACAGGGAGGAAACATCTTGCCTCCTATGTTGAGAAACAACGGGAGTGTAGCAATGGGCAATCTTTTTCAGGCTGCTCTCCAATAGCAAAGAACATACCCAGGAAAGACAGCTTTATTGCAGACAAACTAGCAGGTCCGTTCTGATGCTTCACGAGTGGTCTCTCAATGTCAGTGGCAGAGAGAATTTTCCATCAGTGGTGCAAGCCGTGCTGCAAACTTTTTGCTTCTCCTGTCAACAGTAATTGCAGCAGGTACTTTGCCCTAATCCTTTCAATGGGGGAGTCACTGAGAGATGCTGTTGATGTAGTCCACAATTGTCCTGGTCTTCTCTCTACTTTCCCCTGATACCTCTTATCTCCAAATTTCTGCAGAAAGCATCTTGGTTGAAGAGCGCATTTATTCTTATTGCACCTTTTTGGCCTTGTCAAATTTTGATGTCCTTCTATTCCTATGTAGCAGTATTCTTAGTGTGGGATTCTCCACCTCGGGCAACCCGAACGTCTGCTCCTATACAAAAGCTTAAGCCTGGTTGCTGTAGGTGCGTGGAATGTCACATGTAGGGCCATAAACCAGGGACCTTAAATGTGATGTCTGCACGCACAGACCTCAGAACATTTCAGCCGCAGACATCATCACATTGATCGCTTTGCTGCTATACTCGAAGACTTCTTAAAAGTTAAGTACCCCGTTGGAGAATTTTTTCATCTATATTGCTTGAGCTTGGTCAGCTGTAGTTATCATTAGCCGATATCAGCTAAGAAGGGCAAATGCTATTGCAGGCATCAGATACCGCATAAAGACAAACATGACCGTTGCGCCTTTTGCCTAGGGAAGGAGCATGACCATACAGCTTGTTCCATTTGCCAATCTTTTGTTCCAAATACCCTTCATAGCCATCTGTCCGCCCTTAACTTATTTTTAGAGAACAAAGACTGAAAAAACTTGCGCTCAGGATGGATCCCGAATCGGCTGTTCTGACTGAACCACCACAGAAAAAGGCCAAGTTTTCCAGGCCTACTTCCCTTGCCTGTCCACCATCGGACTTCCTGCCAGCTTCCGATTTAGGGGTTTAGGGGCATACAATAGAACTGTGTACTTCAATAGCTCCCATCAAGGAAGTCTCTTGAAACTTATGGCCAGCGCATCCACGGAGACTGCACAGACTTCTGTCCCTACCAATTTTGAGGGGAAACAAGATACAGTTGGACAACCGACCGGGATGCCATTATCTGAAGGCCAGACTCCAGAACCCAGGCCTTCTCCCTGACCTACGCCTTCTAAACAGAAATAAAAAAACAAAACACCTGATTCCAGCCCCTGAAAAGAGTCCCAGACTGGCAATCATTTACTAACGCCTTGATGGCCCTAAGGCCCACAGCCTTTTTCCCCCTCCACTATTCCAGTGTTTAGTCCTAGGCCTGCCTCTGCTACTTCTTTCCCCTTGCCTACTGCCCAAGAAGAAGAGGAGGATCTGGAAGCCTATTACTCATCTTCTGATGAATCTATTTCTTATACTTCACAAATTGCCTCCTCTCTGGAATACTATTCCCCAGATGAGGAATCCATTGAAGAGGACTGCCCACCAGAGGATATCTCATTTGGGGAAACAATTACAAAAATGAAAGAATACTTTAAATGGGACCCTACCCAGATGACTGACACCCAGAAGAGGTATTTTGAACTCCTTCAAGTGGAATCTCCCTCTCCGTCAGTCATCCCACCTGTCTTACCTGATTATCTGGATGCTTTCACATCTGCATCCAAGAATCCAGACTCAAATACCTGCTCCTAAGAGACCGTACAGGTTCTACAAAGTACTCGATGACCAGAAATTCTTAGTAAAGCCTCCTCTGGCAGACCCCGCAGTAATTGCTGTCTCCCCTGACAAGCAATCTAGACTGATTCCTTCAGCATCTCTTCTGCCCACTGATAAGGATAGTAAAAGAATGGACAGGATTGGGGAAAAAAAGTGTACACCTCCTCCACCCTGGCCTTTAGAGCTATCAATTACCAAACTCACATGATAAAGTATGCCTTGGACCTAGTTTCACAAGCCGTCACTCTCTTGGCTTCCACTGCTAACTGTCCTACCAAAACTGAGAGAGCATCTAAACTATCCCTGGATTCTCAGCTAGCCAGACATTCCATTAGGTGCAGTTATGATGCCGCAGAGGCTTCTGCTAGGTCTGCAGCTTCTGCTTCAGTTCTCTGAAGATATTCTTGGCTTCGCCTCCAACCACTTCAAGAGGATTTCAAGTCTAAAATCCTAGACGCCCTATTAGACCATAACCTCTTGTTTGGCAAACAATCTGCAGAACGTTTTAAAAACCTGCAGGAGAAAAGTAAGGTGCTTCAGGACATCGACTATTTGCTTGTGTCTCCTTTTGTAAATGCTACAGGAATTATCCTGCAAAGACTTCCTTTGTCAGGAGAACCCCTTCCTCTGCTACCCCCTCCTCTACCAGGCAGAGGAGAAGAACCATGAGGCAAACCTACTCCAGACCAGTTACCTCACATCTTACTCCAAGACCGCCCTTTCAGGATAGAAGTGGACCCAACAATGCATGACTGCCTTGCCCATCTACCTTTGTCACCCTGCTCCCCCACTGCCTCCCCTTTTGGAAAACCATCATATCAGACCACTGGGTACTAACTATCATTCAAAGTGGATATTTCCTTTCATGGAAGGAAAAACCCATTCCAAGGCCCATCCCCTTTCCCCCAAAAATCAGCTCCACCTCATACCTCACATACTACTAGACCTTCTGAGATTAGGAACAATAAAACCTGTCCCTCCAGGACAGGAAGAAAAAGGATTTTACTTGAGACTTTTTCTGGTCCCAAAAAAGATGGCCATTGGAGACTGATACTAGATTTATTCTTCCTAAACTGGTTCCTAAAAGTCCCAGCATTAAGGATGCTATCCCTTCAAACTCTTCTCCCTTTAATACTAGCCCAGGCTTTCATGGCCACTCTAGATCTAAAGGAAGCTTATCTCCATATTCCCATAAAACCCTCCAACAGGAAATTCGTACATTTTACTGGGCCCTGTTCTCATTTTCAGTTTACAGCCTCGCACTTTGGTATCTGTACTGCACCCAGGGTATTTACAAAATGCCTAGCCCCAGCCATTGGTTACTGCAGAACCAAGTGTGTCCAAAACTTTCCTTACCTAGACAACATCCTCCTCCTAGCAGAAACAGAAGACATCCTCCAAAATCATCTTCACCACTTCCCTACTAAAAAACTTGGGTTTCACCCTCAACTTACAGACATCTTCCTTACTCCCGCAGCAAGACAAAATCTTTCTGGGCTCCAGGATCAGAACAGACCTGATGCAGGCTTTCCTCCCCCAAGACAAAGTCCTGTCACTCTCCATTCACTTCCAAAGCCTATTACTAGTTCCTCAGATATCTGTAAGACAATTCTTGCAACTCCTGGGACTGATGGCAGCCACCATCCCTATGCTTCCTCTAGCCAGAATGCACATGCGAAAGTCCCACTGGTATCTGAAAAATGTGTGGTCACAACACCAACACTCCCTAGAGCAACAAATTACCATTCTGCCCAGCCTCAAAACAGAACTAAGGTGGTGAATTCAACAAATACTTCAGAACCTGGGACTTCTACTTCAAATTCCCTCCCCAGCCCAACTTATGCATACAGATGCATCAGACATAGGGTGGAAGGCTACCTTGAAAGGTTTCGTGGTACAGGAGGCATGGAATCCTACCCTTCAAAAGAAGCATATCATTGTAAGAGAAATGAATGCAGTTCTTCTGGCTCTGAAGGCATTCCTTCCTATCCTGCAACCGGGCCCCCTTCAGATATTCACACACAAGGCCACAGTCATGTGGCATCTCAACAAACAAGGAGGGACCGGAGCTTACCTCCTGTGCCAGATAACATTACAAAATTGGGACCTCTCCTCCAGGCACAGGTTAACCCTATAGGCTTCATACATCCCCTCTCAGGACAACAAACAAGCGGACATTCTCAGCAGAACATCGTCTCTACAACACGAGTGGATGTTGAACAGGGAGATCTTTCAAGTGGATTTGTTTGCCTCCCCCCAGAACAGACAATTGAACAAATTCTGCACCAAGGATCACTGTCCACTTGCCTGGAGGAGTGGATGCCTTCAGCATTCCACAGAAGGGACTGTTTCAATACACTTTTCCACCCTTCCCTCTAATCCAAAAGGTCCTACTGAAAATCAGGAAGGACAGACCAAAAATCTTGCTGGTGACTTCCTACTGGCCAAGGCAGCACTGGTTCCCCCTACTTCTCTTATTAGCTAAGGGCAATCACCACAAGTTACCCCACAAGGTAGACCTACTCACACAACAGATAGGAACTCTAATTCACCCTCACCAACAGATGGTAGGGCTAACACTCTTGGTGACAAACTTCTAATCCCTTTCAGACACCCCTAGTCAGAGGGCGTGCTTACAGTCCTGAGGGAGGCCAGGAAACCTGCTAGTAGGAAATCATACTTATCAAAATGGGAGAGATTCTCCAAATGCTGTCTACATAAGGACAGGGACCCCGGCCAGGCAGACCCATCCCTAGTCCTTGCCTATGTGTGTGAACTCTAAGGCTGGCCTTTCCCACTCTTAAGTGAAAGTCCACCTTTCAGCCATTTTAGCTTGTCTACCTTTAGATTCCCCTTTGCTATCCAGGCTGGATGTAAAACTTTTCTTGAGAGGGGTCTTACACATCAGACCACCAAGAAAACCCACCCCACCACTGTACTGCTGGTGGCCATTACTTCTGCTTGAAGAGTGTCAGAGTTGCAGGCTCTCAACACCTCCCCCCCCTCACACTACCTTCCGCAAGGATAGTGTGACCCTGTGCACTAACCCTTCCTTCATGCCTAAAGTGGTCAACGGACTGTTTTTAAATCAATCCATTCACCTGCCTACCTTCTTTCCCTCTCCAACCAATGATAGTGAGAGGATTCTCCATTCCCTGGATGTGCACAGACAACTTAGATTCTAGTAGACAAAACTAAGTCGTTCAGAAAATCTAGCCAACTATTTGTATCCTTCCACCCCAGGGCTCTGAGCAAGGCAGTCTCCAAACAAACTATTTCATGTTGGATCAGAAAATCCATTTCCTTCTGCTACTCGCACCATGGCAAGCACTTACCTCAGGGGGTAAGAGTTCACTCTACTAAAGGTATGGCTACTTCCAAAGCCTTCCTCAAAGGGCTGGACACAGCCAACTGGTCCACAATTCACACCTTCATCAAACACTACAAATTGGACCACGTCTCCAGAGCCGGGGCAGGGTTTGCTAGCGCAGTCCTGTAGGGTTTTCTGTAATCTTCTACATCTACCTCCACCCTTCCCTCTAATTAAGCTGTGGTATTCTTCCACACTAAGAATGCTGCAACATAGGAATAAAAGGACATAGAATAGTTGTGTAAAGTCTTACCATAACCGTAGATCAAGAGCACACTAGCCAGTGTATGACACTCTGCACTTCTGGCTGACATCACTTATTGCTCTCTTAGGACTGTCCAACTGGGCTTTCAAGTTTTGAGGTCTGTGCGCGCAGACATTACATTTAAGGTTCCTGGTTTATTTTTTGTTTTTTTTTATGTGGTTTTTAGCACTATATTAAATGTATTTGCTTGCCACAGTCTGCTGGTCTGAATTTTTTTGAATTGCCCTGGTTTATGGCCCTATGTGTGACATCCCACACACCCACAGCAGCCAGGCTTAAACTTTTGTATAGGAGCCGATGTTCAGGTCGCCTGAGGCGGGGAATCCCACTCTAAGAATACTGCAAGATGGAAGAGAAGGACATCTGTGGTTATGGTAGGATTTTACATAACTATTCTTTCCCCTTCCTCTGCCCTCGTCTTCTACATCTGCCCTGGATACTAGATCCCATTCCAGACCTCCTGCTTCACCCAATGGTTATGGCTCATCCGGACTTAACAGGCCTCAAACTGACCACCTGGTTTCTCCAGTCCCAATGATTGCTACATAACCCAGGCTCTCCTTCCCAGTTTCATATTTTATCTTCTCAAAAACCTTCTGCTAGAAACATTTATAAAAGCAATGGAAGAGATTTGTGTTCTGGACCCTCGAGGGATATGGACCCCTTTCCTGCCCCTGTTCTAGTGGTACTTGATTTTTTAGCTTCAGTTTTCAGTGAAAGGGTTAGTTTTCCCCCATTTAAGGTCCAGTTGGCTGCCATTTCAAACTTCTAAGTGAAGATAATTCTTCCTTAGTTTCTTCTAAATTATGCAAAGCCTTTCTCAAATAACTTTTTTCTTAGACCTCCACTAAAGGATCCTACTCCTCCTCGGGATTTAACTGTTTTGTTTCAAGCTCTGACCCAAGGCCACTTTGAACCCTCAGCCAAGTCAGACCTCAAGTTTTTGTCTTAGCCATTTTTCTAGTTGCTATTACATCAGCTAGATGAGTATCCGAACTCCAGGCTCTATTTTCTAAATCTTCTTTTCTGGATTTGCACAAAAGTATGGTTTCCTTATGGGTGACCATCCTGTCTTTTTTCCCTGAAGTAGCTTCCAAGTCTAATATCAACCAGGCCATTAACATAACTGTTTTCTTTCCAATTTTTAAAACAAGGGTGAGTACATGCTCCATATTTTTAGATATATGTAGACAACTTTGGTTTTATCTCCATAGAACCAAAGATTACTGAAAGACTGACCAGTTGTTTGTATCCTTCTCACCTAATAGATTGGGAAAGACAGTTTCTGAAGCTACACTGGCCAAATAGTTAACTAGTTGTATCTCCTTTGTCTATAGTAAAAGAGGTTTGTCCCACACCTAAGCCTCCTGGAGTTCATTCCATGAGGTATGTGGCTGTATCTTCAGCTTCTTGATCTAGAGCTCCCATAGATGAAATTTGTGCAGCTGCCACTTATTCCAGTGCTCATATTTGTTATTGCTCTTAACAAATTGGATTTGGTTTCTAGGAACAGAGCTACTTTTTGCCTGCACAGCACTCTTGTTTGAACTCCAACTCCTTTTTCTTATTATATAACTTTATTATTTCTCTTAAGGTAGTATCCTTTGACAACTCTGGGCAGCAAAATCCATCTGAGGCATGTTATTCTGGTGGGGCATTATGGGTAAAGGGGAGAAGATCAAGAGTTTGGATCCAAGGATCTGGAAGAAGTGTCTTGAGTTGGATCCAAGACCCATCAGTTGAGGAAGAATGAAAATGGATAACACAAATATAACATTATGGTGAGTACATACATTTTTTTCTGCTCATATTTCCCATGTTGATCATTGGCTCTCAGTCATTTGGCCCATTTGTTCCCCATTGCCAGGGTGGAAGTTGACTCAACAGGCCATCATTCAGATAGCCATCAATGGTACTTAGATTTGTGCTTGCTACTGTGTCCCCTGTACTCACCCAGTGAAGTGCCAGGAAGGGGGTATGAAGGGAACAGACAGTGAGTGACATCAAAGGGCATTTTTCTCTCAAGGGCCTACTTTCTGCCTGAAACACAGATGGTGGTTTTCCCACTTTCCACAAGTGAAATAATTCCACCAAGAGGGCTAAATATCCGTTAACTCCTTCCACTCCCTGCCTGTCTACTCCTTTGGTGTTGCTGCATTTAAAACCTTAGTCGCTGTTGGGCATGGAACCTTTATTAAAATAGCTGTTAATCTTAGACTTTAAAGATAGTTTTGTATGTTTGTGCCTGTGAGAGACAAAAAAAAAAATACTCAAGTCTAACCCGTCAGATGCCCAAATCATCATCATCTAAGGGTGGAGAAATGATTCCTTAAGTTCTGTGTTATAGTGGTTTTAACAGGGAAGTGCATTTATGTTTAATATCACTTTGGCAAAGTATCCATATTCGTTTTTGAGCCTCTGATGGACTCGAGCTACTTTACTGTATTTGCCAAACCTTTTAGCCTACCCACCAGTTACTTTGTTTTCCTTATCATTCTTCTACCATGTCCCACCATATTTTCTCATAGATTTGCACACCCGGTGCAAACCTTTCCACAGCCTTAGAGCCCCAGGACATTTCTTCATGCATCAGATATTCCTTTCTGCCACAGATGTGAAGACAGGAGCATTTTCAATTTCTCTAACCATTTTATGGAATTGCCTGACCTCTCTTCTTTTGGAGTCATTGACTTGTCACTGTGGTTCAGAATGAAGCTATTACATTGAATCTATGTAAACCATTGTGAATACAGTGGACTGCTGTGACTTAAATTTGACCTATCCTGCCTCCTCTCTCTCTTTTCCAGTCTTCAGATGATTTGCAGGCAGCTTAAGGACTAATTCTTTCTAGTAGTATGGGTGAGGTTAAGGATAGAACTCTCCCGCTCTGTTTAGCTTCCTTTTACACTTAAGCTGCGAGTGCTGTCTACTTCTGATAGCTACTTCTCTTAGAGCCAAGAATCTTTATATTCATTCATTTATTTGTTTTTGATCGACCAGATTATTCTGTTTATATAATTTTACCATCCTGTTGGATTCTTTGTTTCCTTGTGTTTTGACTGTGAAAGAACCTGTAGGTCATTGAGTTGTACCTTGTTAACATATAATTCATGCATAAAATTCATCACTGTCCATATCTTAAGGACCGGAACAAGATAAGTTCTTGGGTAATGTGGTGCATGAGAAAGTCCAAGTTCAAGTCCTGTTTATGGGCTAACACCATTTATATTGGCAAAAGTTCAAAAACACCTATTAACCAGTTTATGTTGCTTTAACCTGCCACCAGGGTAGATTGTAGAATGGTATTTGTAGGTATATTTGTGGTCTTGAAAGACTATAATAAACACAGCTGTATAGCTTTAACAAGCATAAATTTAAATATAAATTGTAACTGATGCTAAGCAAAGTATTAGACATTCAGAGAGTTTGTTTCTTCTTACACATATATTTGTTAGAAACCTTTCCAGATACAAATTCAGATTTGCTTCTTTTATTCTAAAGAAAAGAAGAATTTGGCGTCGGAGTTCACCTGAATGAAGAGGGTCAGAAATTAATGGATGTTCACCAGAGCCGTCTAGGAAGAAGCCTGGAACGCTTGTCCAAAGAGCTGTATAGTAAAGATACGCACTTTGTCTTGGAACTTATACAGGCAAGTTTTATGATTCTTTTGTTTTGAGGTGTTGCAGATCTTAATTCCATTAGTGTGTTAAGGAAAATGTGTTTTTCATTGCTTGTCATTTTGTTGTACAGGTTGGAAACTCGGGTTCGAAATGTGTATAAATGAAAAAGATGCCTTTTCCTTAATGATGTCGTGGTGCTTTGTTTTTAAGATCTTAACTCTATAACTGTTATGTCAGCCCTCCCCCTTGTTTTGACAGCATTGTGCTCATTACAGCATCAGGATATCCTTTCACAGGTTTAATTGTAGGGTGAAGAGGAACATTCGGATGTGAAATAGATTGTAAAATTTTTTTGAATCATTAACTAGTGGAAAGGGCAAATAAAATGCTTCAGTAAATATGATGACACAAGTGGTTGAAACGTGTTTGCTTATTTTAACCAAATAGCTTAAAATCTAGCAGTCTGTGGTTCCTTTTAGTAAATGGTTTTATTTGTGTGAAGTGTCTGCTGTCTTTGGTAAGAACACTGTTGTACTTTTATTAAACATTATAGGAAGTGGTTTTGAGCATTTTTTTTTTCATCTCTATTGCTTTAGAAGATTGTATGCTGGTTTGCAGCAAATCATACTAATATTCCAGCTTTTCTTTTTGACTTGGTATTCTTCAGTATTTGCCACTTCTCATTTTGCTTCCAGTGTAAGTGTTATGAAATGATTTTCTAAAGTTGATTTATTAGGGGCTGCTTTTACTGTAGCAAAGTCTTCATAGACAAGCGTAATGCAGAGTAGAACTGAAGCGTTTGATGTGTACCTACTTTATTTCCTTAAATGATAAATCTTGATTTAAACAAAGTTCTTGATATAAGATGCCCCAGTATGACTTTATTACCAGTTGCTTGACTCCCATCAGAACCGTTTTTAGCTTCACTCTTTGATTTTGTGGGTTACCCATTCCGATTAATTTGCTAGAAAATTCCCTTCCTAGTTGAACTACCTCTGTGTCTTTTCCATCAACCGTCTAACATAAAATATTTGCAAGTATCACTGTCCGTGTTAAGTGTCAGAAGGCGGCTTTGTACCTCTTATGTTTTACTTTTAATTTGTTGTTTTTTGCACGTATTCTGCATTGACAGATTCACTGAAGATGAAGTATGAAGCAAGAAGATTGTCCCAGGGAAGCTGCACAGAACAGTTCAGTTCTAGTTTATCGCAAGTGTCTATGCTGGAACATGACAGCAACTCAGTTTGGTTGTGTGAAAACTGCATAAGGAAGGTGGCATTAGGGAGGTGTCCCCAATGCTGTGACTGAAGACTGAATGCCAGCTGCAGGCACCCAGTACGCCTCTGCCTTCAGAGACCTCTTAGGTGACATCTGTTTTTTAAAGTCCCTATCATCGCACATATTGCTCCTTGGAAAATGTGCAGAATCAGCAACCCATCAGCCGTAAAGTTTGGATGGGGTTAATGATACTTCCCTCTCCACAGGTTAAATAACCCAGAGAGCCTTTGATGTTACATTATCCAGTCCATCCATTAGGTGGTGTTGACCCAGCAAGTTCATTTACCAAAAGCTTGACCTGTTTGATGGTCTCATGATGCACCTGTATTCCACAGTAACTCCCAGATTTCATTTGAATTCCAAGCGACAACCTTGCAGCTAAGTTGTTTTTCACTGGTTTCCTGACAGTTGCACTACATTTCGTTTCCTTTCTCTCTGTCTTTTGTGAGTTTATACATATAAAAAAGAAAAAAAAAATTATATCTTTCCTTTACTTCCCAGCTCAGCGAGTCAGGCGTAGTCTAGTCTTTGTTGGTCCAATTTTTCCTTCACAGCGAGTTGCTGCTTCCCATTTAACAGTGAGCTTATAGCATGTAGGTTTTTGTTACTTGTTTACTGTGTTAAACGTATCATGGACTAAACCGTAGGTTTCAGGAAATATGCTCATTAGCACAAGATCTTGCCCCAGGATACTCACAAATTACATGTGGTATGCGTGGGGCCTGAATACATAAACATCTCCTGTGATATTCATAGGGCCATTTTACAAGACAGTAAAAGTAAAATAATTTTGAAAGGACTTTTCCCTTCTTTATAGGACAGGGTAAATAGAAAGGTGAATAAGCTGGATAAGGAAAGAGAGATGGAGAAGAGAAAAAGAAGTCTGGAACAACAGTCTGCCAGTCCCTTCTCTGTCTCACTCTGTAAAGGTTATAAGACATGAATGAGTACAGGGGGATGTGGTAGTGACTGCTGGAGCTACCTACTTTGCCAATACTACCAAGACTGTCTTGACCCGAGACCATCCCCTCCCAGAAAATCTGCCAGGGGTCACCGTTTTTAGCGAGAACCCACCTAATAAATAACTTATTCCTCACTCTTCATCCACCTTTCCCTTAGTTACAAGCCACCGCCCTGCAAAAAAATGATAGGGAAACTGCTTGAACCAGGTCACGAGTCAGGACTATGCTGACAGCAGTGGCCTTGGTCTTGCCTGGATTATTTTTGTACCCTATGAACTTGGCAAAGAAAGTTAAAATCTTAAATATTCTTGTGGAGTCCATTTCTGGCCTTGTAATCTCTAATATAATAACTGCAAATAGTTAAATCTCATACAGAGCCAAACTTGGAGTTAATGCTTTTGTTTGGGGTTTTCTCTTTTCTGTGAATGGCATGATTCACTGTTAAGTAATTTTTTTCACTATTTTACCCTTTTAGAATGCTGATGACAACTGCTACCCTGAAAATGAAGAAATGAAGCCTGCTCTAGTGTTTGTAGTTGAAAAAACTACTGTGTATCTTTTGAACAATGAATGTGGATTTGAAGAAGAGAATATCAAGGCAATTTGTGACATTGGAAGAAGCACTAAAGGGAGACATGTATATGGTTATATAGGTAATGTAGATGATTTTTTTCATGGCTTCTCATTGTTAACATAAATGTTAGTAATGATTTTAAGAGAGCACACTGTTGAGCATGTGCTGCTCCTTAAGGTCAAAAAAGTGTCTGTGAAATCATGTTTGCATATTGTCAACATCTTGGTATGTAAGAGCTTGCATTGTGTTACGTGCTGTAGTTTGCGGTGAGGTTGTGTAGCTCATTGAAGATTGAAAAGGTGAGATTCTTTTGTCTCCAAGTTTGCATGACATTGGAGATGGTTTATATAGAGACTGGGGGAGTGGGGACAGTAGTCATGTTGAAAGACTGCTTCAAAAACAGTTAATAGTGTTTAAACAGTTGTGTGTGTGGTTAGTTAAAATGGTGCTGATCTGTAGTTAACTTAAAAATTGATATTGATATTTTACTTCTTAACTAGTGGACACATGACACTTCATTACTGACCTGATTAAAGTGGTGGACTGTGAATAGTCCAGATTTCCTGTTTCAGTTGTGGTCAACATGATAATACTTTTAATTATTTTTTATTTATTTATTTATTTTTTAAAGAAATGTGTTACAAATATTTCTGTAGTTCCTTCAAACAGTTTTTGTTTCGATATCTACTGATGTGTCTTTAGCTAGATATCGAAAAAAAACTGTTTGAAGGAACTACAGAAATATTTTTAACACGTTTCTTTTTAAAAATAAATAAATAAATAAATAAAAATAATAAAAAGTATTATCATGTTGACCACAACTGAAACAGGAAATCTGGACTATTCACAGTGCTATACTGCGGTGGTGGTGCTGCGGTAGCGTTGTCGCCTCACAGTAAGACGTTCTGTTAGAGTCTCAGCTAGAGCGTCTTCTGTGTGGAGACTTGTGTGAATGGGCGTACCTTCGTTGAAGGTTGTGCGTCAGAGCTGGCAACTCGGCACGTAAAAATCTACTGCCAATCGTTAGCGGACCGGAGTTCCGCTGTGGCGACCCCTAACCAGGAAAAGCCGAAAGAGACAACAACAACAACTGATGTGTCTTTAGCTAGAAGAGGTAGGGCTCTGTGTAAACTTAAGATGTCCTTCAATATCACTGTTGGTAGTATCCTTTACTTGAGATCTCCTGACAAGGTTAGCCCAACATCCGGCCAGTATAACAAAGCCTGTAGTAATTAGAGACATTGTATGTCACACCTATGCTCGTTGCGCAAGGCGTAGACATAAAAGTGATGTACGGCTGCACACATGGAGAACAACTTTGCTGCCAGTCCAAACACCATTGTTGAGCATCAGTCTGAACACCCTTCTGCTGTACTGGTTACCAAGCCATGTTTTCAGATAAGTGCTCCTCTGGGGGTTTCTTATCTTTTTTCGATTTTTTTGTGGTTTTTGTTTTTGTCATCCAGAGAGGGAGAATGTCAGTGTGGGAAGCAGATTCCCCATTAAGAATGTCCCAGTCAGTGTCTGTTCTGTTTGGGTGCTTCCCACGATCGTATGCAGTGTTCTGTCTACCAGGCATTTGTGCATAAAGACCCTGTGTAGATGTTCTTTGTGTTTCACTGTTACAGTCATTACATTTGGGTAATCTGCTGGCAGGTTGTCCTCAGTCGGCCTGAATAGCAAAGTATTGGGTCCTGCATCGGTTGCTGTCTCCTCTTCCATGACGTCAGGTCATCAGGGGTATAAAACATGCAGCTGATGCCATTTTATTCAATCTTACTTGCCGCGCGGTGCCCGAAGCAGAAGCAGTTCACAAGTGCCGGTCGGCCGACTCCTGAAATTTTCGCATTCGAGTTTCAGAACCAAAGTCTTCAAACTAAAGCTAAGTACCCCATTAGGGAAACTTTTTCTTGCTCCTTACCGATGTCAGTAAAAGTTAATAATTGTATTACTTGTGGGAAGCAAATACCTCATAAGGATTTCCATTTATACTGTATTCCTTGCCTATGCCCAAATCATACCGTGCCTTGCTGTCAGTTTTGTGCTAGATTTAACCAATGCACTATTAAACGTCGGTATAGTTTTGCTTCTAAATATTTTGGATCAAGATTTAATTATTCTGAAATGTCGTCTGTTAGTATTAAGACTACCGGAGTTCACAAAAAATGCAAAGAAAAAGACAGAGACAGACCGTTGAGGTCCAAAACCGATGAAGCTTCTCCTAAGCCAGTCGACGGTTCACCTGTACTCAGTGAGACACTTTCGCAGCCCCTGATACCCACTACTTTTGAGTCGCAGGCCTCTACCGAGACCCATGCGGAGTCCGGTATGCCGAGAGATTCTGAAGAGTATTGAACCCACGGATGTCTCTCCCTTGGATGGGTCTGGAGCCGCTGAGCAGGCACTGGCTTCTGAGGGTGTTTTCAGGCCTCAACATTTTTATATAAAACCGACGTCAGCCTCAAAAACAAGATCAAAAGCATCTTCTATGTCTAAAAAACCGACGCATGAGCCATGTGCTCAGGCCCCTATGCCTAAAAAGAGATGATCAAAATGGCTGAGGACTTAATTACCTTGATCAGGGGTTCCCAACACCCCCCCCCCCCTGCTAAGAGGCCTAGGCAAGGCACTGATTATGAATCTTCATATCAGGTTTCCATTTCTTCTGATTTCTCTTCTGGTCAGGAATTTTCCATTCCACCCTATGAGGATTCTGATGCAGAGGAATCCATCCCATCTGCTTCTCCTCCTGAGGATTACTCTTTTGGTGAAACTTTGCATACTTTAAGGGAACATTTTCACTGGGAGAGTCAGGACTTCTCTGAATCAAAAAAGAGGTTACGGGATTTCCTTCTTCCTCAGCATAGGCCTTTGGCTATACCTCCTGTTATTAGACATTCTTGATGATGTGTTTTCGGAATTAAGGATGGCTCCCGATTCCCTACCTCCGGCTCCTAGTAAGCCAAACAGATATTACAGGGTTCCTGACTCTCACAAATTTCTATTCAGAAATCCTGCTGCTGACCCTGAGACTATTTCACAGGGTCCCAAGGGTGTTAAGGCCTCTACAGCCAAAAATCCTATCCCCTCTGATAGAGATTCCAGGGCGCTGATAGATTGGGAAAGGAGGTTTATACATCTACTACCTTGGCAATCAGAGCCTTAAACTGCCAGTTTCATATGCTTAAATATCAGCATGTTATGGGCCTACTGAAACAGAAAATGATGTTGATTTCTGATTGTGTGGAAAATAAAGAATTACAGGAATTATTGCATTCAGCAGAACAGGTTGGAAAGCATACTTTGCAATGTGGTTTTGATTCCTTGAAGGCCTCTTGCAGGGCCGCAGTTACTGGATCTGTGATTAAAAGGCATGCCTGGCTCAAGGAGCAAAATCTGCCTGATCATGTTAAAGCTAAATTGTTGGATGCCCCTTTGCAGCATGACATTCTGTTTGGTAATAAGGCAGAAGAGGTTTTAAAGAAAATGGAAGACAAAGCTAAATCTATTCAAACTGTAAAAGATTTTCTTGCAAGTGCAGCCACCCAGGTTCAGTAGACACTGGCCTACTAAAAATTGGTCCTTTCTGGTGTCCAACAGAGCCACTCAAGGCAAATCCAGGTGCTCAGAAGGCTGCAGATACCAATCACAGGGTTCTTACAGGTCAAAGCAATGGGGTGCCTCCACCTCCAAATGTGGAGGAAACAAATGACAACCCTACAGTAAGCAGTCTCAGTGACTTTCCTCTACCATCTCCAAGCACTTATCTTTTGGCAGCCCCCTTGGGGGGAAAACTAGCACTTCATGTAAAAAATTGGTAGTTAATTACCCAGGACAAGTGGGTATTGAACATAGTATCCCAGAGGTACAGATTTCATTTCCATACTTTGCCAATTCCAAACGGATGGCCAGATCTGCCACAAAATCAGTGGGCAGAGGCTCAGAAACAAGCTATGTCCCTCATGGATTTGAAGGCTATTCAACCAGTACCAGAAAAGGAAAAAGGACAAGGTTTTTATTCAAGACTCTTCCTGGTACCCAGAAAAGACAATTCTTTGCGTCCAATACTGGATTTATCGATTTTGAACACGATGTTCTTCGTCTTCCATTGCTGCAGTCCTGACTATTGGGTATAGTCCGCGTCCCAGTCGGCCCGAATACCAGAGTATAAGGCTGACGTCGGTCAGGGCGCATTAGACTGACGTCAGTACGTCAGGGTACTAATGCGCATGACCGACGTCATATCCTCAGTCTTTTTTGCCGCATGGTCCGATGCAGAAGCAGTTTTGCGAGTGCAGGTTGGCGTTCTGAAATACTTCCGAAACCGGAGTTTCAGACCGAAACAGAGTTGGCTAAGTACCCGTTAGGGAACATTTTGGTTTTTCTTGCCTCAGTATTTTACCGGATGTCAGAAAAAGTGAATAACTGTATTTCTTGTGGGAAACAGATACCTCATAGGGATTATCATACCTTGTGTATACCTTGTTTAGGGCCTGAGCACGACGTTGTTGGTTGCCGCTCTTGTGCTAGGTTTAACAAACGCACTATTAAGAGGAGGTTAGACTGTGCCAGGTTAGTGTTTGGGAAGCGTTGGAATTATAAAATGCGGTCGGATGCTCCGCGCCCTTCCAAGAAGCGCAAGGATAAAACAGTGAAGCCTAGGGTTGAGGAACCGGCAGTCCCGGACGCGGGTTCTTTAGAAGGCTCAGTGGAGCCGGAGGTTTTGCCAGGAGTTTCCATGGAGTCCCAGGCAGAAACTATACTCTTACAGGATGTGCCTTCTCAGGAGGTAGGCCAGGCTGAGGGGCTTCTCAGGTGACTGTTCTTCCCTCTCTTCCCAAGGTAGTTAGGGCCTCTCCTTCTGTTGCCAAAACTTCTATGAGAGGTAGGCCTACTTCAGCTTCAGTGGGGCTTCTCCTACCATTTCAGGTTCTGTACCTAAGAAACATATGCTTAAGATGGCAGAAGATTTGATTACTATGATTAGGGTTCTATGCCCCGCCTGATAAGAGGCCTAGGGTGGAACCGAGTTTGATTGTTTTGAACAGTGTTCTGAGGCTTCAGAATCTTCTGTGGAAGATTTGCAGGAGTATCCTACCTATTCTGATTCTGATGTGGATGATTCCACTCCTACAGCGTCTCCACCTGAGGATTTCTCATTTTCAGAGACTTTGCATTCCATGAGGGAGCACTTTAAATGGGAAGGCCAGGATTACTCTGACTCTAGGAAAAGGCTTGAGTTCTTGTTTTACCCCAGCATAGGCCTTTAGCTATTCCTCCTGTGTTGAATGTGGTGGAAGATGTTTTGCAGAGGCTTCCTGAACCCTGACTCTTTGCCTCCTGCTCCTGTTAAGCCTGATAGGTATTATAGGGTGCCCAAGCTCATAAATATTTGTTTAAGAGTCCTAGGGCGACCCAGAAACTATTTCTCAGGGGCCTAAGGGTGTAAAAGCTTCTGTGGTTAAAAATCCTGTCCCCACTGATAAAGAGGCGAGGGCTTTGGATAGGTGGGGAAAGAAAGTGTATACTTCTTCCACTTTAGCCATGAGAGCTTTGAATTGTCAGTTTCACATGTTAAAATATCAGAATTACCTTCTTTCACAATTGAAATCTAAGGTGGATGCTTTGGCGGAAGGTATTGAGTGTAAAGAGTTGCTGGATTTGGTTCATGTGTCTGAACAAGTGGGTAAGCATTCTTTGCAATGTGGTTTAGATGCTGTACAGGCCTCCTCGAGGGTGGCTGCTACCAGCTCTGTTCTTCGCAGGCATGCCTGGTTGAAGGATCAGAATTTAGCTGAGCATGTTAAGACAAGGATTTTGGATGCTCCTTTACAGTCTGATTTGTTGTTTGGTTCGCCTGTGGAAGCTGTTTTAAAGAAAATGGAGGACAAAGCTAAGTCTATGCAAACTGTTAAAGATTTTTTGCAGGTGCAGCCACCAAGTTTAGTAGAAATTGGCCTGCTAAGGGTGGACATATCCTGCTTATGATTCTCAGTCTAGGGGTAGGTCTAGACGTGGTAGGGGCAGGGCTCAAAGTTCTTTTAGGCCTAGAACAGGGAGTTCACCTGCTCAGACTTCTGGTGAGGGCAGGGGTCAGTCCTTTCGTAAACAGACCCAATGACCTGTTTTTTCAGCTGCCAGCAGATTCACGCCTGGCAGCTCCTTTGGGGAAGACTGTCTCTTTTAAAGAAAATTGGGATTTAATTACTCAAGACAAATGGGTGTTGGATATCATTCACCACGGTTACAGATTTTATTTCCATACAATGCCCCTTTCAAAGGCATGCCAGACGCTCCTCCTCTACAAAGAAAAGAGGCTCACAAGCAAGTTTTACAGTTACTTCACATAGGGGCCATTCAGCCAGTCCCTGTGTCAGAGAGGGGCCTAGGATTTTATTCTCGCCTGTTCCTTGTACCAAAGAAGGGGAACACGTGGAGACCAATTTTGGATTTATCTCTCCTCAACACGTATTTGGACATTCCCAAGTTCAAGATGTTGACGTTACAACAGCTTTTACCTCTGCTGGGCAAAGATCACTGGATGGTAACTTTAGATCTCAAGGAAGCTTACCTTCATGTGCCTATAAGGATAAGTTGCAGAAAGTATCTGCGGTTTCGAGCTGGAAATTCTCATTATCAGTTCTCTGCATTGCCCTTTGGCTTATCTACTGCCAGAGTATTCACAAAGGTTCTGGCTCCAGTGATAGCTTACCTCAGGCTTCAAGGAATTCAAATCTATCCTTACTTGGACGACTGCCTGATTCTGGCTCAAGAAAAGGAAGACCTTCTACAGCATCTGGAATATGTTATAGCAGTGCTAAGATGCCTAGGGTATTCTGTGAACGAAATAAAGTCCAGTCTAGTACCCTCTCAAGACATGTGCTTTCTGGGTGTAAGACTGAATACAGCAGCCCAGATGGCCTATTTAACCCCGGACAAACAAAGGAGTCTGTCAATTTACTTCCATCAACTATCTCATCAGTCCGTGCTGACTGCAAGGACAGTCCTTCAAGCATTAGGGTTCATGGCATCTTGTATTCTGGTGCTTCCCAATGCCAAACTGCATATGAGGAAGCTACAATGGTATCTCAAAAATGTATGGACACAGCACTGCCAGGATTTGGACACTGTCATTCAAATAATACCTTGCATTCAAAAGGAATTTTTGTGGTGGGCTCAGGAATGTCACCTAAACAAGGGACTCTCTGTGACCCGGCCAGAGGCAAGTCAGATTCTAACGACAGATGCCTCGGACATTGCTTGGGGAGCTCATCTAAATGGAAAGTGGATACAAGACAAGTGGCCTGCCAGACTACAGCATCTACATATCAACATGAAGGAGATGTTAGCAGTCCAGTTTGCATTAATGGCTTTCAAGGAGTTACTTCTTCCAGGGCAGGTGTTGATTCTAACAGACAACACAACTGTCATGTGGTACATCAACAAGCAAGGGGGAACACATTCTTATCCTCTATGCAGGCAAGCAATGATTTTATGGGAGACTGCGCTAAGCTTGCAACTAACTCTTCAGGCAAGGTTTCTGCCAGGAGCACAGAACTCCTTAGCAGATGTGTTAAGCAGACAAATCATGGATCCCCACGAGTGGAAACTGGATCTTCATGTATTTCAGAAACTGACAGTGTCATGGGGAACTCCAGACATAGATCTGTTCGCTTCTCCACTAAACCACCAGCTGCCAAAGTATTGCACAAAGGGGTTTCATCACACAGCTTGGAAAGTGGATGCTCTGTCTTTCAGTTGGAAAAACCTTCATGTGTATGCCTTTCCACCTCTACCGCTTCTTCCAAAGGTACTATTAAAGGTCAGACAAGACAGGCCAAGGATGATTTTGATAGCTCCAGATTGGCCTCGGCAACACTGGTACCCACTACTACGGAGTCTGGTAAGAAGCCTCCATGGCCTTTACCTCTGATTCCTCATCTGTTATCTCAGAAGGACGGTCATCTGCTCAATGTCAAGCTTCACTCTCTTCATCTAACAGCCTGGCATATTCTGTGTTGAAACACAGCAGGTCTCAACTTCCTCAACGAGTTTTAAATGTGATTATGGAAGCTAGAAGGCCTAGTACTAGGAGAGTGGAAAAATGGAAGAGATTTTTATTTTGGAGTACAGCAAAGAATTTGGAGATTTCAGAGCCTAATTTGAGTGTGGCTCTTCAATATCTTACTGAATTATTGGACAAAGGATTGTCCTTCTCTTCCATAAAGATTCATGCTGCAGCAATTTCAGCTCACTATGATTGTGACCCACCTTTGTTTTCATCCTTTGTTCAAGCAGTTTCTTAGAGGGGCAAAGAATATAAGACCCCGAGCTCCTACTCCTGCTTGGGATCTCAATTTTGTGTTGGAAAAACTTACTCTACAACCTTTTGAGCCTGCAGCTACTGCTGAATTGAAATATTTGTCATGGAAGACTGCTTTTCTGTTGGCTATTACTTCTGCAAGAAGGGTGTCTGAGTTGCAGGCCCTTATGGCAGTAGAGCCCTTTTGATTTTCCATAAGGACAGGGTATCATTACGTACTAATCCTTCCTTTATGCCTAAGGTGGTTTCTAGTGTGGCTTTAAACCAAACTATTCATTTGCCTACGTTTTTGCAGATCCTCAAAATAAAGGGGAAAAGATTTTGCACACTTTAGATGTACACAGGCAATTGCGTTATTATTTGAGCAGGACTAAGGATTTTAGGCAGTCTCAGCAGTTACTTGTTTCTTTTGCTTTGAGTTCACAGGGCAAGCCTGTGTCAAAACAAACTATTTCTAGGTGGATTGGCTTTTGCATTGCATTTTGTTATTCCCATCATGGCAAGGAGATACCAGCTGGGATTAGGCCTCATTCCACTAGGGCTACTGCCACTTCAACAGCATTTCTAAGGGGTGGCAACTAAGGATATTCTGGAAGCAGCTACTTGGAGTTCAGTGCATACTTTCTCTAGGCATTATCACCTTCCTATATACTCTAAGACTAGGGCTGGTTTTGCCACAGCTGTTTTACAAGGCATGTTGTCAGCTCCTACTACTTTATAATTTGCCAGCCTCCCTTACCTCTGCTTTGGGATTCTACCCAATAGTCAGGACTGCAGCAATGGAAGACGAAGAACATAGTACAGTTTTGTACCTACCATAAATGTAGATGTTTGAGGATTCCATTGCTGCAGTCCCTCCCTCCTTCCCTCTGTGTTTAGGGGTGGTTGTGTAGGTGAGTTTACATGCTTATATTTTTATATACATATATTGTTGTATATATTATACATGTTTTTGGTGCAGGTTGTTTTGGGACTTGTCTTTTGGGTCTTCTGACATCTGGGGCAAGAAAAGACTGAGGATATGACGTCGGTCATGCGCATTAGTACCCTGACGTACTGACGTCAGTCTAATGCGCCTGACCGACGCAGCCTTATACTCTGGTATTCGGGCCGACTGGGACGCGGACTATACCCAATAGTCAGGACTGCAGCAATGGAATCCTCGAACATCTACATTTATGGTAGGTACAAAACTGTACTTTCCTGGACATTCCAAAATTCAAAATGCTGACTTTACAACAGCTACTGCCTATGCTGGGCAGAAACGCTTGGTTAGTGACTCTAGACTTGAGGCATACCTGCATATCCCAGTAAGGGAATCATACAGAAGATACCTCTGCTTCAAGGCAGGTGTTTTGCATTAGCAATTCTCTGCACTGCCCTTAGGCTTATCTACTGCGCCCAGGGTCTTTACAAAGTGCTTGGCACCAGTAATTGTATTCTGCAGACAGAGGTATACAAATTTATCCTTATCTGGACAACTGTCTCATTCAAGCAGAAGACAAGGAAACTCTTCTTCAACATCTGGTGCTTGTAAAGAGGCTTGTAGCATGCCTGGGGTACACTATAAACGAAAATAAATCCCAGCTGGTACCCTCTGAAATAATTACATTCCTGGGTGCAAGTTTGAATACAACTGCCCAGATGGCTTACCTTATGCCAGACAAACAAAGGCAACTGACAATATACTTCAAACAAATGGCAACAAAAACCCAGTTATCTCAAGACAAATTATGCAGGCTTTGGGGTTCATGGCATCCTGCATTCTACTAATTCCATATGTAAGACTGCATATGAGGAAACTTCAGTAGTACCTAAAATGTTTATGGAGCCAGCATTGTCACAGTCTGGAAACAATGATTCCTCTCATTCCCTGCCTACAACAGGAGTTTCTTTGGTGGGCAGAGACATGTCACCAAAACAAGGGACTGTCATTCACTCTACCCCCTGCCACCCAAACCCTAACTACAGATGCATCAGACTATGCTTGGGGGGCTCACCTGGTGGGGAGATGCATTCAGGGCATATGGAACCCAAAACAAATGCATCTGCTTATCAACCAGAAAGAGATGCTAGCTGTTCAGAATGCTCTGACAGCCTTCATGGACTTGCTTCATCCAGGACAGCTACTGATAAAGACTGACAACACCACACTTATGTGATACATAAACAAGCAGGGGGGTACACATTCCTACCCCCTTTGCAGACTAGCCATGACATTATGGAACACGGCTTTGACTTACCAGATACATCTTCAAGCTCAATTCCTGCCAGGAAAACAAAATACTCTGGTAGACGACCTAAGCAGAAATCTTATGGACCCACACGAATGGAAACTGGCTCCACAAATCTTCAGCATGTTAGCACGAAAATAGGGGAGCCCAGACATAGATCTATTTGCCTCTCCCCAAAATTATCAGCTGGACAAATTCTGCACAAGAATTCATCACAAAAAAGCATGGAAAGTGGACACCCTATCCTTCAGTTGGGAAAACCTATCAGTCTATGCCTTTCCCCCTCTGCCTCTTCTCTCCAAGGTCTTACTAAAAGTCAGACAGGAAAAACCAAAAATGATCCTAGTTGCTCTGGACTGGCCTCGACAACACTGGTACCCACTTCTAAGGGATATGTCTCAACTTCCCCCTTGGTACTTGCCTCAAATACCTCATCTACTGTCTCAGTAGAACAATCAAATTCTGCACACTCCGCTCCAAACTCTGAACCTATCATTTAATTATTCAAACAACACCTCTCAGTAAATCTGTGATGGATGTCATTTTGGAAGCCAGAAGGCCTAGTACTAGAAAATCTTATGCTGATAAATGGAAGAGATTCTGTGCTTGGAACCAAGCACAAGGAACAGACACAGCAAAGCCCAATATTCCTCAGATTTTACAGTATTTGACTGAGATGCTTGACAAGGGCCTTTCTTTTTCTTCAGTAAAAATCCATGCCTCTGCCATCTTGGCTAATTACAACACAGAGCCTCCCCTCTTTTCTCATCCCCTGCTTAAACAGTATCTTAAAGGGGCCAAAAATTTAAGGCCTCCCAGAAGATCTCCAACTCCTGCATGGGACCTCAATTTCATGTTGGAAAAACTCACCCTGCCTCTTTTTGAACCAGCAACTACTGCGGATATAAAATTTCTATCTTGGAGAACAACTTTTCTCTTGGCAGTCACTTCAGCAAGAAGGGTTTCAGAACCGTAGGCTCTCATGGCAGTGGAGCCTTTTATTATATTTTACCCAGACAGGGTGTCCCTCAGGACCAATCCTCCTTTTATGCCTAAGGTGGTATCCAGTGGGGTTCTTAACCAGACCATTCATCTACCAACATTTTACCCAAATCCGCAGAACAAGGGGGAGTGGATTCTGCATTCATTGGATGTGCACAGGCAACTAAGATTCTACTTAAACAGGATCAAATCTCTAAGAAAATCTGAGCAACTACTGGTAGCATTTGCTGCAGGATCAGAGGGGAAGGCTATATCAAAGCAGACAATTTCTAAGTGGATAAGCCACTGCATTCGTTTCTGCTCTTTGCACGATGGTAAACCGGTGCCCAAGGGGATCAGATCACATTCCACCAGGGCTGCCTCTACTTCAGCAGCTTTTCTCAGAGGAGTTCAAACCAAAGACATTCTAGAAGCTGCTATTTGGAGCTCTGTTCATACCTTCACAAAGCATTATCATTTACCTCTCTTTTCCAAATCCAGGGCAGGCTTTTCCACTGCAGTCCTGCAGGGCCTCTTATAGCCGCTCCTAATACTATTTAGTTCCATCCTCCCATGCATAGCTTTGGGATTCTATCCAAATGTAATGACTGCAGCAGTGAAACACGAAGAACATAGTACAGTTGTGTACACTTACCATAAATGTAGATGTTAGAGTGTATTCACTGTTGCAGTCCGGGTTACCCACCCACCATCCCCCTTTCTATACCTTTTCTGTCCTTCACTATGCTCAAAAGCCTTTGTGGTGTATTTGCTTTTAGTTGAAGGGAAAGTTTATGTTTCTAAAAGTGCATCTGTACATTTACTGTTTATTTATATATATATATATATATATATATATATATATATATATATATATTTTTTTTTTTTTTTTGCTCCCCATTTGCGGGGCATCTGACATCTGGGGCAAGAAAAACTGAATAAAATGGCGTCGGCTGCATGTTTTATACCCCTGATGACTTGACATCATGGAAGAGGAGACTGCATCCGACGCAGGACCCAAGACTTTGTTATTCAGGCCGACTGAGGGCAACCTGCCAGCAGATTATCCAAATGTAATGACTGCAACAGTGAATACACTCGAACATTAACATTTATGGTAAGTGTACACAACTGTACCTTGTCTCTCCTCCTTGCCTATTTTACCTGGAGAACCAACATCTTAAGTAGTTGGCTCAGGGTAGTATGGCTGAATAATCCCATCCCGAGAACTAGCTGTCTACCAAGAATAAAGCCAAAAAAGTTAAGTCTGATCTGGCTGCTGACCAGCTTCTCCCAGATATCTCTCTTGAGGCAGGTGAAAGCCCTGGAGGACCATTCGATGGTTGCTTCAGATTCCTCTGCCGCGACCCATAAATCTGACTTCTCGCACATCCTTGGTGGCTTTTCAAATGTCTGTACCTGATGTTGAGTGGGAACCCTGGCTGATTATATCTGAAGGACTGAGGGTGATCCCTCAAATGTTAGGGAGGAGATTCCTACAACCATTATTGAGTCTCCCAAAGGGGTTTGACCCTCAGAGTGTTTCATGTAGCATCCTGCAGGAAAAAGAAACCAGGCATATTTCCTCTAAGGATCCTCAGCGGACATAGCAGGATTTCACTCCGGGTCTGTTAAATGATTCGATTACCTTGAATCCTATTTCTAAGCAAACTGTCCCCCTCTTGGATTTCTAAGGCCATTTCTTTTTGTTATTATTTTCATGGAAAATATCTTTCTTTGGTAAAGGCACATTCCGTGAGGGCAGTTGTCTCCTTTGGTGCTTTTTTCAAGGGTGTTGGTACCAATTCCATCCTTGAGGCTGTTGCTTGGTTCACTGTATATACTTTCAGTAAGCATTACAAGTTGGATGTTATTGCCAGGGCTATGATGCATGGTTTGAAGAGGGTTCTTCTGAGCTTTCCTTCTCTCAGGCTTCTTCTTGATCTGTTGTACTGACCCTTAAGAATACTGCAACGGTGATGTGGAATCTTTCCTTAACAGAAGATGTCCTTCTCTTCACTATTGCAGTATTTGCTCCTCCTACCACTTCTATTTTAGCTCTTCCCCTGTAATTTTCTTTCCCTCCTAACTGGGGGTCCTTCATTGTCTTCCTTTTTCTTGTTCTGGATGCACATGTTCTCCTTGTTCGTAAGGGTATTCTACCTCTCCTGGGGCTTTTTCAGATCTGAATGTGTGCAGCTGTATATTACCTTCATGCCCCTCCTACACCTTATGCGGGGAGCATGTTTGTGACGTGCAGTGCTGTAAGTACTAAAGGCTTTGGTATACTGGCCAGATGTTGGTTTGTCCTAGGCAGGAGATCCCTTAAATAATGAATACTGGAATAGTGGAGAGGGGGGATATCTACTGTTGTTTTAATATTTTGTTTAACTGTACTTTTTAGGATGTGCCTTTACATACATGGCACTCTGATAATCAGTATGGGTGTGCATATGTATTATCTGTGAAAAAAAAAAAAAATATATATATATATATATATATATATATATATATATATATATATATATATATAGAGGGGGGGGGGGTTCTTCAATAATTCTGAAACGCATTCCGTCAAATGATCACTTCTGCGAAAAATAACAATGAAAATAAAAACATCATTAATGCAAATTAATGAAACCGGTAATGTTGACATGTCAGTTGACATACTCAACATTACCCAGCATATACCTTGCCTACCAGCCATTTGCAATTAACATATTGCAGGGGGACAAGCCCCCCTGTGCCCTCCACACCCCCCTGCTAATTATATATACAAACTCGAGATCACACTGTAGTGAGGAAATTGGTACATTTCCTGAACCCCACTGTACTGAGATTTCCAAACAGAATGTCGACCTCACAACAGCAATTGCACACTAGCATTCACTGTTGTGGAGTCGACCATTTTCGGTTTGGCCTTCTGTAAACTGGAAAATACCCTTTCAACTATCCCAGTTCAGGTAAATGCCATCCAAAGTTTTGATAGTAAACCTGTGTGTGTGTATGTATATATATATATATATATATATATATATATATATGTGTGTGTGTGTATATATATATATATATATATATATATATATATATATATATACACACACACACATAAATCTGTGCTTATGTTTATGTAAAACATAGGTGGCACAGTGGTGCAGTGGATAGCATTGCCACTTCACAGTAAGAGGTTCCCTGGTTTGATTCTTGGCTAGGGTGTCCTCTGTGTAGAGTTTGCATGTTTTCCCTTTGTATATGTGGGTTTCCTGTGGATGCTCCAGTTTCCTCCCATATTCCGAAGATATGAGTGTGTGTATGATTGTGTGGTGTGGAAGAATAACCATGGCAAGGCTAGCCACCTGGCAGTGTAAACTTTGGTTCTAGATTATTGTCGGTGTTGAAGTGACACCCCTGACACGATTTGCAAAAAATGGGAAAAAGGGGTTGTGGAAGGATGAATTTAAATAAAAAACTCAAAAATAGAGAAAAAAGTGTCAATATTACAGCCTCTTTTTTCTGTATTTTGTGATAATGTATGTAAATTTATTTGTGTTTTATTGACTTGAGTGAACTCTTCGATAAGGACTTGTTCTCCCTTTTTGCACCAATTTCATATGGCCATAGTACCTTTGAACCTGCTATGGGGAAACTAATGGCAAGGTCATGTCTTTGTCCTTACTTTACAGATACTTTTGATTTTGAGTTTCTGAATTTCTTTAAAGAAAGGCTGTGATGGAAATGCTTTTCACAGCATAATTAAAACATTAATAGAAGTGAAGAAAGTGAAGACAACACCATGATGTTGAGGGACACAGCACTGACTGTACCACAAGTGACTCAAGTTGAAGTAGTGGCTCTGGTGGTACCTGTAGAAAGCTGGCTGGGGAGGATGGGAGTGAACTTCCGAGAGGGAAGGAGGCAGCCCTGGATCACCAAAAGTGACACCTAGCAGGAACTCTGAGCTGACCAAGCCTGTGTATCTGTAGGGCATTCAGCTATGCAACCTAGAGGATTTGGCATGTGGGAGGCATACTTTCCCTAAGCAAGCAGCAACTGTGAGCTCTGATGAGCTGCTGAGGGAGGAGTAGAGTGCTTGCAGGAAGAAGAGGGTATACCACTCCCCAGGACCAGCAAGCTGGCTCACTACCTACTACCAGACATTCATTGGAGAGTAGAGGGCTGATAGGAATTCACAGGCAGGAATGAGTGGACCACATAGCTTTCGATTAATCTGGTTTTAGTAGAGCATGCTGGTAAATAGCATTTCATATGTAGCAGTGAAAGCAGTGACTGGCAGCATGCTTCTCATGAGAAAATTTGATTTTACTACAGGCTGACCACTGCTTAAGGATGGCAGCCTTTCTGAAGGTGCACAAATAATTTGGCATTTTCTTGTCTTCCTTTTAGAATGCTGTAGCATTTGGCATCACAATTTCAAGTTATAAAATGCAGAAAGACCAGCAGGTACATTGAGTTGCTTTTTATAATGCTGCTGTTTTCTTGACAGCAGCTCTTACCACCTTAGCTCACATGATGTTGATAGCTTGTTGGAATATTCTCATTGACTTTGTACTAAAACATACCAGATGCCATGTTTGACATTGTATTGTCGAATTTCTGTTAAGGGTTGAAAAACTTAAACCAGCATAGCTGTTGCATCCTGTTTACGTAACCAAGAGGGTACTTCCTTGACAGGCCATATGTATCCATTGCACACTCTGATCCTAGAGCGAAATGGGTGATTACATCCCTTATTACTGTAGCTCTGTTTATCCAGTGAACTTTTATCAAATGGCTGTTACTGAATGCCCATCCTATTGAGGTAGCTGTTAGGTTTTATAAGAGGATATTTTTATTGCTGAAAGTTGATGTTATATTACTACAGGAAATATTTTTTTCTCAGTACTGGCTTCCTGTTTCTCCATTGTAGTCTTATCTCAGAATTAGTATATCTAAATAAAAGAGTTGTAGTGGAGGGGGCAGACTGATGTTTGCCCTCTGTTTAAAATAAAAACAGTATATATATATTTTTTTTTTTTTTTTTTTGCAGTTGGTCGTTGTATTGACTTCTGATGGTATAGATATCTTAATGGATGGTTTTCAATAAATGGCTTTTAGATGACTTTAGCATTAAGTTGTCTCATTTTGATAGAGGTCCAGCAAATTTAATGAAGCAGGGAAAATGAAAAAGGAATGTGCCATTTGGTGTCATTATCTCAGGCTCTTGCATCTGATACTTGTAATTTGTTGGCCATTTTGGGTCATTTCCTGTTTTTTCCAGCCCCCTGCTATAAAGCACGCGTTAGCGCGGAGCTGCTACCGTTGCACACTAGGGCAGCGCCGGTTAAGCAGATTTAAACTATTAGGGCTACCTAAAGTTCACTCTTCAAATTTTCCCTTAAAACTACCTTCCTCAAAGTGTACTACTGTTCTATTTAGTGTATCCTCCAACTATAAATTATCTCTACTTGACTCCCAAGTAGACTATTCTCTATCCGTATAGCTAAGCACTTGCTCCTACAGTACTTATCACCTCGATACAGCACTCTTGTTATAGAAAGTACCCCAAAAATAGCAGACCCCATTTCTCGGTCACCCACATCCCCAAAACCTTTTTTTAAGTTTTTCTGTCTATTCCTTCTAGCATGTCGAGGGATCAGTTGCTAATATCCTCTCCTGCTCAGCTGGTGAACCTGGGATTATTGAGGCAATGTTACAATTGCCTCATGTACACAGACAACCCTCTCCTCCTCCCACAAAACACAAATACATGCGAGAGATGCAACTATACGGCCAAACTGGAGGCTGAGCTCTCTCAACATAGGACTGGCAAGACCAGACAGGAGGAGAAGGAAACCACACACACTATAGACCCAGTCTCACATACTACCATCACAACCTCAAATCATACACATAAACACACAAAGACATACTCGGAGGCTCTGATCAAAAATCTACCAAAACAGCAGAGGCCACCAAAGCAGACACCCAAATAACTACCACCTCAGAACACAACACCCGCATCACATAGACCACACAGTCAGTGTGTCAAGCAGTCACAGCCCTTAAGGCCAAACACTATGCCAGACACACTAATCATTGGTGACTCCATAGTCAGACACACTGACGTCCCGCTCACCAGACTGAGTAAGGAGAAGGTCACAGTAAGCTGCCTGTCGGGTGCTAGAATCCGCCACATAACGCATGCACTCAGGTCTCTCAACAGCAGGTACAAGTACGACTCAATCATTGTCCACGCTGGTGTAAACGACCTGAGACGCACCTCCCTGGACTACATGAAAAGAGACATAGAGGAGCTCTCTGATTATGTAGCCCAGGCAGGTATGACCCTGACCTTGAGCAGTATCCTACCTTCACCAAGAATGATGCCACAATACAGAGATAAGATGATCAGTTTTAACAATTGGCTTAAACTCTGGTGTCATTCAAAGGGGATCCAATGTCTGTCTGCCTGGGATGACATGCTGGACAAGCCACACTGCTTCGCAAGGGACAGCTTGCACTTGTCACCCCTGGGATTCCGGATTTTGGCAAAGGCTCTTGCCACCCCATAGTGCCTTTTTAGGCAAGGCTCAAATTCTAAACCTACCACCCTAGAACAAAACAAAGAAAAAAAACTAAGGGTAATGCTGCTCAATGCCAGAAGTCTCAACCTCAAGATGCACTCGAGGCCCTTCTCAGTATGGAGAACATCGATGTCTGTGCTGTGACAGAAACCTGGTTCAAGGCTCCTGAGAGCACCCCAGCACTATCAGGTTTTACCTCATATCATGCGTTCCGCCACAAAACCCGGACAATACCAAGAAAGGAGGAGGGTATCCATATTCATCAAGGACACCCACACCTCAAGATTGGTGGCATCGCACGATGCATCGGAAACCATCCAGGTGCAATTAACCATAGGCAAGACTGCTATGCAAATTGTAGCATGTTACAGGCCACCCTCGCAAACTCAGGAACCTCACATGGCCTTCCTGAAAACACTGGAGGGATAAATGTATCTCGAACACCATCATACTAGGTGACTTCAACTACCCTAATATAGACTGGGAACACTACTCAAGCCCAAACACTCTAGCCCAAAAGTTCCTGGAATTCATAAACTCAAATGCCATGGAACAACTAGTCACCATCCCCACAAGAGGAGAGAACATACTTGATCTCATCATCATGAACATGGGAGCACAATGTTCAACTCCAGAAGTATACCCCTCACTGGTGAGATCTGATCACAAACTAATCTCGCTGGAGGTCCTCATCCCGCCCCCACCCGAAATGAAAAAGACCACAGTAAAGAACTTCTCGAAAGCCGACTTCACACTTCTAAAAACTAGTGTGGTCTCCTTTAAGGCCCCTGAGCCGGCGATTAACATTACTCAAACCGCTGAATCACTTACAAATGCCTTCTACCAGCACCTGCAGGGCTGCATGGATCAGGCAATCCCAAGCAAAACAAAGACTCTTTGTACCAAAGGCAAGCGTCCAGTCTGGTGGACCCCAGCCATAAACAAACTCTGCAGTAAAAGGAGGAAGCTACTACAAGATAGAGCAAAATCCTTAAAAGGTAAGACACCGCTGATCACTATAAGTAAAAACCTAAGAGCTCTCATAAAATCATCCAAAGCTAATTTTGAGAAAAAAATAGCTAAGGACTCTAAAGACAACCATAAAGCATTCTTTAGCTATGTCAGAAACCTAGGAGGAAACTCCCAGATATGCTCAGAATTAGTTCAAAATGATGTGAAGATTACTGATCCTACAGACATTGCCAACATACTGGCTGACAGGTTCAGTGCAAACTTCTCCCCACCCTCCCCGCCTAAAGAAGAGATATCTATACCAAATGATTGCAGCCTCCCAAACATCTCCAACGCTCAGGTAAGAACTGCTCTCTCTAAGGCAAAGAACACAGCATCCATGGGACCTGATGGTGTCCCCGGCTGTGTGCTCCATGAACTCGACGAGGAATTAAACCCACAGTTAGGACAGCTGTTTAATCTTAGTCTCACCTCCGGATACGTACCCAGGGAGTGGCGCTGGCGACTGTGGTCCCACTCCACAAAGGCGGTGCCTCCACCGACCCTGGAAATTACCGTCCCATTAGCTTGACAAGCCTGATCTGCAAAGCCATGGAAAGGATCATAATGGATCTCATAAATAAAGACATAGGGAATTTGCAGACTTTGGATCAAACCCAGTTTGGCTTTGTCAAAGGCAGATCATGCCTTTTAAACTTGGTTGACTTTTTTGAAACAGTCACCAAGGCCATTGACGAGGGAAAGGCAGTCCATACAGCCTACCTAGACCTGGCGAAGGCTTTCGATACAATACCCCACTCGGGTATCATTGAAAAACTCATCACCTTAAATGTAAACCCATACATTGCAAGATGGGTTGCAAACTGGCTGAGTGACAGAACCCACAGGGTCAGAGTTGCTGGCGCCATGTCAGACTCTAAGCCTGTCACAAGTGGTGTCCCACAGGGCTCAGTCCTGGGCCCACTCTTGTTTGGCATCTACTTTTCTGAAGTACAAGTAAACACAGGAGGGTTATGGCTGACAAAGTTCGCAGATGACTGCAAACTGGGCGCCGTAGTTGAGAACACATCCGACACAGATATCCTTCAGAAGGGTCTCACAGAAACGGATAACTGGTGCCAGAGCCATGGCCTCAAGTTAAATGCCAAGAAATGCATAGTCATACCCTTCGGGAAAAATAAGGTTACCCCTAGCTACCATATAGGTGGCAATCCACTGAACACAGAAGAAGTTATTAGGGACCTGGGAACCCAGGTTGACAGTAGCCTTTCATTCGACACTCATATTGCTAAAGTAGTTAGGAAGACCTTCTACATTGCCCACCTCATCATGAAGGGATTCACATCTAGATCAAGGGAAGTCATAGTCTCCCTATACTCATCACTCATCAGACCAATGATCGAGTACAATGCCCCATTCGGAATATATCTGACCCGACACTTGCAGCAGCTGGAGAGGCCACAAAAGTTCCTCACCAAAAGGATAAAGGGTCTCAAAAATCTGTCTTATGCTGCACGACTGAAAGAACTCCAGCTATATTCAGTTGCGTACCGCTTACTCAGAGGTGACCTATGCCTGACATACAAGGCCATGTCAAACCCAGATTTGATGAATATGCTTCATCTCAAAAAATCTAGATCCCTCAGAGCCACAAGGGCCGGTGACTTAAACCTCGACACGGTTATTAATAGGACGTGCTGGAGGGATAGATTCATCACCCAAAGACTCCCTATGCTGTGGAACAAAATCCTGGTTTATGTGAGGCAGAGCACCTCGCTGGCCTTGTTCAAGAGGAATCTTGACCAATGGATGGGAGATCGCAGATACACCCCAGGGGTTACCTCAGTGTCACTGCTCGACAGGGGCACAGCTAAATAATGGGCATAGTTTCTCCAAACTAAGGGGTGGCGTAAGCCACAAAACTTGGCTAGGCTTATAAATGCCCTCGGGCAGATAGCCTAGTATGAACCTATGAACCTATACTGTGCTGTCATTGCAGGAGAGATTTAACATCCTTTTGTATTGCACACCCTACATGTCCTACTCCTCCTGTATAGTAAAAGAGCAGATGTAATGGGATCCTATCTCGCCTACATTCACAACATATGGGTTCGGAGCCGATCCATCGGCTCCGACTCGGCAACTAATACACTAGCACGAAGTCTCTCATTGGCTGGGCTACTCCCTATCCCAGGATGCACTACACCTGCTTCCCCAGATCTCGTTTGCCGCTTAACAAGCTGGACGTGGTCTCGACTTGGCTGGAGCTAAGTGGTTATTTTTACCTTATTGGTCCTTGACCTAGGGAATTTTTGTCCATATTAACCAAACAGCTGTTTTAACAGCTATTTCTGATTGTTTTTTGTTGAGTGCTTGTTTCCAGAAATTTAATTTGTTCAGTCGGGCAAGGCCCGTTTAAGTTAGAGGGCCTTTGCCCTACCTTTTGAGTATTTTTAGTTTTTATTAACCTTTGGTTAGTTGTTTTTTTGGGCAAAGCCCGTTTAAATTAGAGGGCTTTGGGCCGTTTAACTTTCAAATTGTTGTGAGGTAAACTTTCACCAGTACTCGCGCCAGTGTGTCTCGCGCTTTTCAGTTGGCGCAATTAGTGCTATACTTGTTGTGGTAGAGTAGTGTTTCATTACAGTGTACTTGTTGTGGCCTGTATCATGTCTAAGGAACAAAAATCAGGTTTTAAAAAATGCACTCGGTGCAAATACAAAATGTCCATTACAGACAGTCATTCAGTATGTGTTTATTGTTTGGGGCCGAAACATCTGCAAGAGACTTGTAGTGTCTGTCATGCGTTCTCATCTAGAGTTCTTCAAGAACGCAAGAACAAATTAATATTGAAAGGGCTTATCAAGCCTTCTTTTGAGGAAGCCTTAGATCTACCTGTTACTGCCAAAAAGAAAAGATCGTCGGCTCCGACAAGTCCGTCGGAGCCGACTTCTAAAAAGACAAAATTGACCTCTTCTTCCTCGGCTCCACTGACTTCGGGGCCGAGGGTCGAGGTCTGCCTCGATACCTCCTACCTCGGCTCCATTGCCTTCGGAGCCGCAAGTTGGAGTATCGAGAGGTGAATCACCTCCATCTGTTCCAATGGCCGGGCCGGTGGAAGTGTGCAGCTCAGACTCTTCCCCCTCGGCTCCGGAGAAGGCTCCTTTGGTGCCGATGGTGGTCCATGCTGTGGTGGAGTCGGCGCAGTTAGCATTGGAGCCATTTCGGAGCCGGTCCCCTTCTCTCTCGGAGCCGAGAGGAAAGTCTTCTCGATTGTCTACCTCCTCTAAATCTTCGAGACTGTCAGATTCGGACCTGGATAGGGTTTTACAGAGGCTATTCCAATCTCCAGTGTTTACTAAATTGGTCTCGGCTCCAGCACAGTTAGCTTCGGAGCCGATCCCCCTCAACACATTCGATTCCTCCTCCAACCTCCTCGGAGCCGTTGGAGTCGGTGGTGGTGGAACAAAGCGGAGCCATACGGTCAGAGCAGAGACCCCTTCGAGGTCTCTCTGTTCCGACTGTGCTTCCTACCCTGTCCTCCGGTTCAGGGTTTGGTACTGCGACCTCTTCAGCCGGGCCCGAGGGAATACTTTGGGATTGGGTGCTTCGGTGCCTAGTCTTCCTCTCGGAGCATCGGCTGCTGGAATTCCCAGTGCCATCGTGGCCTCTAGACCAGTGACCTCCTTGGATTCTGGAGGTCCGGCCTTTGAGGCCATGAGGAGCGCGCTGGCCATGCCTGTGCCGGTTCAGCTAGATTCTACCTCACCATCCCTAGATTTGGAGACTGGTGCCTCTGTTGTGTTGCAGCCCCCGGCAGCGGGGCCCCAGGGCCTGGGGATACCCCCATCAGGGGTTCCCTTCTTCCGGGTGGTCCGTCCGAAACTGCTTCGGACGAACCCCCACGGAAGAAATTGTGTTAGAGGAAGCACGTAGACTCCCAAGATGAGTCTATTACATCGGATACTGACCTCGATGATGCAGAAGGGTCCCCCAAATCATCTTCGGATGATATCTCCTTCTCAGATATCTTGGGGATTCTGAGACAGAATGGTGACTGGCAAGCCAAAACCCCTTCAGCTGAGGAGTCAGTCTTCCTCAAGGCCTTTGGGGCCCAGCCTTCCGCCTCCTGGGTGTCTCCGCCCTTCGATGAACTCCTTGATTTGGTTTCTCGAAGGGTGTGGGAACACCCTGATTCTGTGGAACCGGTGCCTGCCAGGCCCAATAAATTTTTGTCAGCCCCCCCCCCAGAAGGAATTTCTCACAAAGGGTGTGCCTGTAGATGCTTTGGTGGTGGCTTCTGCCACACAGCAGGACGTGGCAGAGGCTTCGACTTCTGTTTATCCTCCTAATAAGGATTCTAGGAGTATGGATAGGTACGGGAAGCGTACCCTGTCATCAGCGGCCTTTACCTTACGGTTGCTGAACTACTTATGTCATTTTACGAGGCTCCAAAGGGATCTTCTCAAAGAGCTAAATGACTCTCTTGTTGGTAACCTACCTGAGGCGCTGGCCCCGACTGTTGGCACACAGATGACTACCCTCTTTTCTATTGTTAACTCGTCCATGAGGCTCATTTCATATGCGGCGAAGGCGAGTAGAGCAGCAAGGAACAGGCGTTGCCCTCAGGAGACAAGCCTGGTTACGCTTGTGTTCGTTCACGGAGGCCTTCAAGTCTTCCTTCGCCGATGCCCCCTTTGATGGGTCATCTTTGTTTGGACCCAAGGTGAAGGACACACTAACTCGGTGCGAGCAGGAGGGCAAGACTTTGACTGCCGTTGGGGCCCGATTTTCCGCTCCTTCTAGGCCTTACCCCAAGGCTGGGAGAGGAGGGAAAATGTGGTTTAGAAAATCTCAGAAGTCTTTCCCTACTCCACCCAGTGATTCCCTCCAGAGGCAGGGGATTTTGGGAGACGCCGCCCCAGAGGGGGCAGGGGTCCCGTAACTCTGGAGACCGCGATTCCTTTCGTGGTTCTTCATACAACCAGCGTTCCTGAGTTGTTGCCCGACTGTGCAACTCCGGAACCAGTCGGGGGTCGCTTTGCGGCGCACCCACAAGCTTGGGAATCCATAACAAGCAATCAGTGGGTGCTTTGCATTATTACCGGAGGTTATATCATCCCCTTCAACAAACCCCCCCCTTTCTTTAAGGGAAATCCCGGACGTACCACCCAGTCGGCGGGATCAGGCAGCATTAGAGGTTTCAAAGCTGCTAGAAAAAAGAGCCATCCAGCCTGTCCCCATCGACCAGATCGGATCAGGAACTTACTCAAAATTATTTTTGGTACCAAAAAAGACAGGGGACTTCAGGCCCATTTTGGACCTCAGTTCATTGAATCGTTTCGTAAAGAAGCCCAAATTCCGAATGGTCACTCTTCAATCTATTCTTCCTTTGCTGGAAAAAGATGCATGGATGTGCTCCATAGATCTCCAGGATGCTTACTATCACATTCCCATAGCTCAAGAGTCCAGGAGACATTTACGCTTGCGCCTCGGAGTCTGTCATTACCAATTCGAGCACTGCCCTTTGGTCTCACCACAGCCCCCAGGGTGTTCACCAAGTGTCTGGCAGTGGTAACTGCTCACCTGAGAAGTCTGGGATTCCAGGTGTTTCCTTATCTAGACGACTGGCTCCTTACTGCCACCTCCGAGCATCTACTACTCCAAGCGCTCAGAGCCACGTTCACCTTGGGCGTTTCTTGGGGATCACGTTCAATTTGCAAAATCTGTACTACAGCCATCTCAGCGTATTACTTTCATAGGCAGACTTAGACACAAAAGAATGCGCCTTTTACCGGCAGCAAGAATTCAGGTCTTACAAGATCAAGTCAAATCCTGTCTCCCCTACAAAGAGCCCCGCCCATCGGATCCTACAACTGTTGGGCTCCATGGCGTCGACCATACTTTTAGTTCCCTTGGCCAGACTTCACATGCGAATTTTATAATGGCTACTGTCGGTTCAATGGTCTTATCAGGAACTTCCCTTGAACTACTTAATCATAATCACGGAAAGTTGCCGTCGAGATCTGCATTGGTGGCTTCTCCAATCAAATCTCGACCAGGGGCGACCCTTCATACCTCAACGTCCCGTTGCCACTGTGACTACGGACGCCTCCCAGGTAGGGTGGGGGGGTCATTACCTGGACAGGTCGGTCCAAGGCACATGGCAGATCCAGGAAACGCATTTGCATATCAATGTCCTGGAGATGAGAGCGGTACTATTGGTACTCCAAGCTCTCCATCACGCTCTCCCACAGGGCCCGATTACTATCCTATCCGACAACATGTCGGTGGTGTGGTACATAAACAAGCAAGGTGGAACCAGGTCTTACCCACTATGCAGAGAAGCCATGAGACTTTGGCACTGGGCGGTAGCTACCAACCGCTTTCTAATGGCAACGCACATACCGGGGAAGTCCAATGTGATTGCGGACAGATTAAGCAGGACCATTCTTTTACCCCACGAGTGGTCCCTCAACCAGGGTATAGCGGCGAAAATCTTCGACAGATGGGGTCTTCCTTGCTGCGACCTGTTTGCCAGCCCTCACAATGCAAAATGCAGAGAGTTCTTTACACTGTTTCCTTCTCAGGGACAGATTCCCAGGGACGCTCTGACTCACATTTGGCCCCCCCGGTCTTCTCTACGCCTTCCCTCCGTTCCCCCTCCTACCGAGGGTGATACAGAAGGCCATTTACATGGAGAGCGAGATGATTTTGATTGCCCCGCACTGGCCTCGTCAAGTTTGGTTTCCTTTTCTACAGAGGCATGCGATAGAAGGTCCATGGTTTCTGGATCCGGTGCCAGACCTGTTGACTCATCAGTCATCCGTCTCTCAGGTCCCTGAGGTTGGCAGCATGGTTACTCCACTTCCATCCTTAGTCCGAGACCATGCTCTTTCACCAGACGTGGTCCACATACTGTCTTCTTCTCATAAACCTTCCACCATCAAACTTTATTCCAGTAAATGGAAAAGGTTTGCCTTCTGGGCTCAAGAACGGGGTATAGATCCTCTCACTGCACCAGTATCGGAGGTTCTGAATTTTCTGGCCTCCCTTTTTCAGTCGTGCTCTTCAGTTTCTACCATTAAGGTTCAGTTAGCGGCGATCTCTAATTTTCATGCTTCATTTGAACCTTCATTGATGTCTCACAAACTTTGTAAGGCCTTCCTTAAAGGGGCTTGGCTCCTTAGGCCTCCTTTATCTCATCCTGTTCCCCCTTGGGATTTGAATATGGTTCTTGATGCCCTAACAGCCCGTCCTTTCGAACCAGCTGCTACTTGTGATTTAAAATTTCTGTCTTGGAAAACGGCCTTTTTAGTAGCCATAACATCTGCTAGGCGAGTTTCAGAACTTCAAGCTCTTTGTTCTGATCCTCCCTATTTGATTTTTCACAAGCATAGAGTTTCATTGAAATTAAATCCTGCATTTATACCAAAAGTGGCCTCCTCTTTCTGTATTCAACAAACTATAGAACTCCCTGTCTTTTTCCCAGAATTCTGTAATAACGCAGAATATACTTTGCATCAATTGGACGTACATAGACAACTGCGTTTTTATTTGAATAGAACCGCTCAAACGCGGAAATCAAATCAATTGTTTGTTTCCTTTGCAATGAACAAATAGGGTCAACCAGTAACACAAACGTCCATATCTAAATGAATTAGAGATTGTATCATTTTTATTTATTCACAGGCTAACAAAGACCTCCCCTTTCCAGTCAAGGCTCATTCTACCAGGGCAATGGCTACTTCCGTAGCCTTTCACTCCAAGTTATCAATAGATGATATTTGTGCTGCAGCAACCTGGACTTCTCCGCACACTTTCATTTCTCATTACAAATTGGATGTGGTTTCTCGAGGCAGTGCTTCCTTTGGTTCCACACTTCTCAGGTGGGTGTTCCAATGAGCCACCGGGATGTAGGTGCTAGGACGCTGTCCCATATGTTGTGAATGTAGGCGAGATAGGATCCCATTACATCTTTTAGTTATGTACTTACCATAACTTCGGATGTATGGGATCCATCTCGCCATTCATAAGTACCACCCTCCTTCCCCTTCCATTCGGATTTAGAGGAGCTGTAGTCTCTTTTTTCTTGGAGATCTTTCTTGAAGAACTTTAGTTGGTTATAGTGACTACTAATTTTTCTGTGTTTGCATGGATGTATGAAAGCGAACAAACAAGATCTGGGGAAGCAGGTGTAGTGCATCCTGGGATAGGGAGTAGCCCAGCCAATGAGAGACTTCGTGCTAGTGTATTAGTTGCCGAGTCGGAGCCGATGGATCGGCTCCGAACTCATATGTTGTGAATGTAGGCGAGATGGATCCCATACATCCGAAGTTATGGTAAGTACATAACTAAAAGTTTTATCTGTAGCTTTTTGTAGTGCTTGTAGCTTTCTCTTTGCATAAGCTTTTTGCTGGTGGTGGTCCTTTTTCGTTTTGTTTTTTGTTCTTTTTTTAATGGCAATTTCTATCTTAAAAGATGGATTAGATGAATTTGCTGTGCCCACTTTTAAGCTTAGTTTATTCATTTCAATATATTAGTGAATATATTTTTTGATTATTTTTAAAATGTCTTTTAGCCATTTGCTGAAAATGAATTAGTTGCTTTAACTTTATATTTTAATAAATTAAGTAAATTGTTAATTTCAGATACAGAAATGGAAATCACATCCTCTTTTATATTGTGGTCAATAGTTAAGACAATTTAACCATTCTCCTTATTGTTCAGAGTTGTATGATAGATGTGGTATAAATTGCTTTTAATGGTTTTGTATTGTAGGCAGTGACTTCTTTTTTCAGGATTGTAAGGTACTTAATATATTTTTTATTAAAATGCTTCTACTATATTAAAAAGCAAGAATAGAGAAAATCAGGAATAAATACTACACTGTAGGGAATTTGGCAGACTACGTATTTTTTAGGAAAACATTGCACTTAACCTATGATACAGATTATTGTGGAAAATGTATGGAGTTTCTTAAAGTAATTCAGATTATCTGAATATAGGATGTAGTCAGCAAAGTTCATTTCCAGCATACATTTAGGTATTAACATTCTTACTCAGAATCAGTAGTGTGCTGATGTTAAACTTACTGGACAAAGCACACACTGCAGATTCCTTGTAACTGTAGAATGATCTGCTTTTTTGTTATTCCTAACTGTGTTGTGACTGATTCTGGTCGCATAAGGTATGCTTAGAGTTCAAAGTCTCATTTGTTTTACAAGTCTCTCTAATCGTCACAGGGCACTGTACTGTAGTATCCTAAATGAGAGGACTTAGAAAGTGGGGTTCCATCACTGAAGTTGTTCTTCAGTGATGTATTTAGCCCAGATTATGAAATCTTAGAATTGAAATTCATAGAAGTCACAAAAGTGTCCTTATGTCAAAATGGGTTGTTCATATGGTCATAGGTTAGTATTAGGCTAGCTGCCCTTGTGAACCATTTTAAATCTAGCCAAGTCCCCTTTTTTATGCTCACAGTAAGCTATCCAATTTGATTATAGATTGGCCTTACCCATTCCATAGTCAATAGTTATATAACCCGTAATGATGATAACTGGGATCATACCATTGTTAATTTGAGGAGACCCATTCATGGGATAAAGCATTTATAATCTGTATCCATCCATTAATTGTACAGGGGCACTCCTAGGGTTAATTTTCAGTTTCCCATCCACAGATCTAATTTACGCTTAAAAGTTGACAGGGATGAACTTTGTTTTATGTGGATGGGAAGTCTGTTCAGTAGCAGTGGTATCCTGTAAAAAATACACCTGTGCCTCCACACCATTCTTTTGATGACCAGCTCGTTTTTACCCCCACTAGAGGTAGCAACATCCTTGACCTGGTCATTACCAGCATGGGCAACCTTTGCTCTACACCAATAGTCAACTCCTCCTTGGTTAGATCTGACCACAAACTAATCACCTTGGAAATCCCCCACACACACACACACAAAGGTAACCACCATGAAAAACTTCTCCAAAGCTAACGTTGGGCTCCTGAAAACAGAGGTGGCCAACTTCACGGCACCCATGCACATGGAGAATAGTTGCATGACTGCCGAATCATACAACAGTGCACTATACGAACATGTGCACAAATGCATGGATCTCGCCATACCCAATAGAACCAAGATGCTCTCCTCCAAAAAAAGGAAGCTAAGCTGGTGGTCCCCTGCCATAAACCAACTCTACAACAGGAGGAAGAAACTGATGTGGAATAAGGTGAAGTCCCAAGACTGGAAAAAATCCCTTATCAGCCTCAAGAAAAAGTTGAGATCCCTCACCAAATCCTCTAAAGCTAGCTATGAAAACAGAATTGCAGCAGATAGTAAAGGCAACCACAAGGCCAAAGCCGCCTTTAGTTATGTAAAGAATCTTCACGGCAGTACCCAGATTTGCTGTGAGCTACTGCACAATGGTACCTCCTATACTGAGCCAACAGATATAGCCAATATACTGGCCGACAGATTCAGTGCTAACTTAACCCCCCCCCCCCTCCAAAGAACCAGTCACAATACCCATAGATTGCCAGGCACCCAGTATTACTGCTGCACAGGTTAAAACAACACTGTCCAAAGCCAAGAATACAGCTTCTATGGGACCTGACAATATCCCTGGCTGTGTTCTACATGAACTACAGAGTAAACTGGCACCTCACCTGTTTGCCCTGTTCAATTACATCCTCACCTTAGGCTTTGTCCCTACTGAATGGCGCACTGCTACAGATGTTCTTCATGTTTCACTGTTGCAGTCATTACATTTGGGTTATCTGCTTGCATTAGTCCTCAGTCAGCCTGATTAACAAAGTCTTGTGTCCTGCGTCAGTTGCTGTCCCTTCTTCCATGACATCAGGTCATCAGGGGTATGAAACATGCAGCCTACACCATTACATCAGTCTTTCTTGCCGTATGGTGCCCGAAGCAGAAGCAGTTCTCAAGTGCCAGTCGGCCAACTCCTGAAATGTTCATTTTCGAGTTTCAGAACAGACTAAAGCTAAGTACCCCATTGGGGAAACTTTTTCTTGCTCCTTACCGATGTCAGTAAAAGTTAATAATTGCATTACTTGAGGAAAGCAAATAGCTCATAACGATTTTCATTCGTACTGTATTCCTTGCCTAGGCCCTGACCATGACGTACCTAGGTGTTGGTTTTGTGCTTTATTTAATCAGCTCACTATCCATCGTCAGTATATTTTTGTCTCCTAATATTTCGGTTCTCTGTTTAATTATCCAGAAATGTTTTTGGTTAGCCATCCAACTACCAAGATTTCGAAAAAACGTAAAGATAAAGACAGCCCACCGAGGTCCAGAACTGCCGACGACGCTTCTCCTAAGGCAGTTGCCAGTTCGCCGGTACTCAGTGAGGCGCTTTCGCAGCCCCTGATACTTGCTACTTCTGACTCACAGGCCTCTACTGAGACCCATTCGGAGTCCGGTATGCCGCGAGATGCTTCAACTGTGAAACCTGTGGATATGTCTACCTTGGATGGGTCCGGAGCCTCTGTGCAGGCACCGGCTTCTGAGGGTGTATTCAGGCCTACGGACTTGCATATTAAACCGACGCCTCCTTCTTCATTTAGGCCAAAATCTCGAACCATGCCTGAGAAACCGATGCCCAGGCCGCATACTCAGGCCTGTATGCCTAAAAAACAAATAATAAGAATGGCTGCAGATCTTATAACTCTAATCAGGAAAAGCCAACCTCCCCCTTCTAAAAGACCTAGGACTGAAGTCGTTTATGATTCTTCTGAACAGGACTCTGATTTTTCTGATTCTTCTGATGATCTGGATTTGCCCTTATCTACTTATGAGGATTCTGATGCAGAGGACTCTATTCCCTCTGCTTCCCCTCCAGAGGATTTTTCTTTTGGTGAGACCTTACATACTCTAAGGGAGCATTTCCACTGGGAAAGCCAGGACTTTTCTAATTCAAAAAAGAGGCCTAGGGATTTTTTACTCTTGCCTCAGCATAGGCCTTTAGCTATACCTCCTGTACTAGACATTGTTGATGATGCTTTTCAGAATCTAGTTTGGCTCGTGATTCTTTGCCTCCTGCTCCCAGAAAACCTGACCGATATTACAGGGTTCCTGATTCTCATTAGTTCCTTTTTAAAAATCCTATTGCAGATCCAGAGACTATTTCACAGGGACCCAAGGGCATTAAGGCTGCTTCTGCTAATAATCCTACCACCTCTGATAGAGACTCCAGGGCACTGGATAGATGGGGTAAGAAAGTTTACACTTCTGCAACCTTGGCCATTATGGCTTTAAACTGCCAGTTTCATATGTTAAAGTATCAACAACATGTTATTGGATTGCTTAAACAGAAAATGATGTTACTTACTGACTGTGCTGAAAATAAAGAATTACAGGATTTAATGCATTCTGATGAGCAGGTTGGAAAACATACTTTGCAATGTCGATTTGATTCATTAGAGGCCTCTTGCCCGGGCTGCTGTTACTGAGTCTGTGCTCAGAAGGCATACTTGGCTTAAGGAGCAAGGTTTGCCTGATCATGTAAAAGCTAAATTGTTGGATGCTCCCTTAAATCAGGACCACCTGTTTGGCAACAAGGCTGAGGAAGTTCTTAAAAAGATGGAAGATAAAGCTAAATCTATGCAAATTGTTAGATTTCTTACAAGTTCAGCTTCCTAGATTTAGTAGGCACTGGTCTTCTAAAAATTGGTCCTTTCCAGCCCCTTCTAGATCTTCTCAAGCCAAACCCAGACACAGAAAAAAACCCAGGTTTCAGTCCCAATGGACACACAAGACTAGGCAGTGGGGGGGGGGGGTTTCCACACCCAAACCTGGGAGTAGCAAGACTCCCCCTTATGGAAAACTGTCTCAATGATTTGCTTTTAAAAACTACCAAGCACTTCCAATCTGAATGCTCCTTTAGGCGGAAAGATTCATCTGCAGGCCAAAAACTGGGAACTCATTACCCAGGAAAAAATGTTTTTTAAATATAGTGTCCCAAGGATACGGATTTCATTTTCACATGTTATCAACACCAAATAGGTGGCCAGATCTACCTTCAAATCAGTGGGCAGAGGACCAAAATCAAGTACGCTCTCTTAAACATGGGGGCTATTCAATTGGTAGCAGAGAAGAAAAGGGACAAGGTTTCTATTTGAGACTTTTTCTGGTACCCAGAAAAGGCAGTACACGGAATCCTATCCTGGACTTTTCTATTCTAAACACATTTCTGGTGATTCCAAAATTTAAAATGCTAACTTCACCAGCTGCTTCCTATGCTAGGCAAGGATGCATGGTTGGCAACACTAGACTTAAAAGAAGCATACCTGCACAATCCCTATCAGGGAGTCTTTACAGGATACCTACGCTTCAAAGCAGGCTACATGCATTATTAGTTCACTGCACTGCCCTTTGGCTTATCTACTGTGCTCAGGGTATTCACAAAGTGCCTAGCTCCGGTCATTGCATTTTGTAGGCAAATAAATATTCAAATATGCCCATACCTGGATGATTGTCTAATTCAGGCAGAAAGCAAGGACATTCTTTTGAATCATCTGGCCTTTGTTCAAAGGGTACTGACTGTCTGGGGTTCACCATAAACAAAAAGAAATCCCACCTGGTACCCTGTCAACAAATTATATTCCTGGGAGCAAGCTTGAGTACAACTTCCCAGATGGCTTTCCTCACAGCAGAGAACTGATTCATTTGACAACTTACTTCAAGTGGCCACAAAAACCCTGCTATCTACAAGGCAAATACTGCAAGCCTTGGGGTTCATGGCCTCCTGCATTCTTCTAATTCCATATGCAAGGCGGCATATGAGGAAACTGCAGTGGTATCTCAAAAGCCTATGGTGTCAACATTCACAGGATCTAGAAGCAAGGATTCCTATCATACCTTGCCTATGCCTAGAGTTCCTTTGGTGGGCAGAGGCCGGCCACCAAAACAGGGGACTACCATTCACATTACCCCCTGCCGCCCAAACCTTAACAACAGACGCATCAGACTATGCATGGGGGGCTCACCTGGCAGGAAGTGCATTCAGGGCAAATGGAACCCAAGTCAAATGCACCTGCACATAAATCAAAAGGAAATGTTAGCTGTATAGAATGCTCTGACAGCCTTCAAGGGCCACATTCTTCCAGAAGAACTAATGGTAAAGACGGACAACACCACTGTCATGTGGTACATAAACAAGTGGGGGGGTGTACACATTCTTACCCCCTCTGCAGACTAGCCATGGCATTGTGGAACACAGCCTTCTTGAGCTACCAAGTGAAATCTACAAGCTCAATTCCTGCCAGGAAAACAAAATACACTGGTAGACGGACTAAGCAGAAACCTCATGGACCCACATGAGTGGAAACTGGAACCAAGGATTTTCAATATGTTCATAAGCAAAAGAGAGAGCCCAGATAGAGACCTCTTTGCCTCCCCCCCAGAACCATCAACTGGACAAATTTTGCACAAGGATTCCCCACAAACTAGCTTGGAAAGAGGATGCTCTATCCTTCAGCTGGAAAAACCTATCATTTTGTGCTTTTCCTCCTCTGCCTCTGCTCTCCAAGATACTACTAAAGATCAAACAGGACAGGCCAAGGACTATTTTAATTGCACCAGATTGGCCTCGCCAACACTGGCACCCACTCTTGCGCAGTGTCATGCTTGGCTCCATGGCACCTGCCTCAGACTCCTTCCCTGTTATCTCAGCAGAAGAACCAGATTCTGCACCCTCAGCTGCAAACCCTGAACCTAGCAGCCTGGCTAATTACTTAATCTCTCCTTTACCATCCCTCAGTAAATCAGTGATGGATATAATTTTAGAGGCAAGGAGGCACAGTACTAGAAAATCTTATGCTGCAAAATGAAAAAGATTCTGTGCCTGGAACCAATCTCAAGGAATGAACGCAGCAGTGCCCAATTTATCTCAGATTCTACAATACTTGACTGAGATGCTTCATAAGGGCTTGCCGTTTTCCTCCATCAAAATTCATGCCTCAGCCATTTCAGCTCATTATAGCACAGAGCCCCCCTCTTCTCTCACCCACTGCTCAAGCAGTTCCTCAGAGGGGCCAAAAATTTAAGGCCACCCAAGAGAGCGCCAACTCCAGCCTGGGATCTTAACTTTGTCTTGGAGAAACTCACTCTTCCTCCTTTCGAGCCAGCTGCTACTGCAGATTTAAAATTTCTTTCCTGGAAAACAGCTTTCCCTTTTGCAATCACTTCTGCAAGAATTATATGCCCTTATGGCAGTTGAACTTTTCATCATCTTTCATGCGGACAGGGTGCCTTTCGGAACCAATCCCTCCTTCATGCCCAAGGTGGTATCCAGTGTGGCTTTTAATGAGTCCATTCATTTGCCTACCTTCTTTCCTAACCCACAGAACAAAGGGGAACGAATACTACACTCTTTTTAGATGTGCAGACAGCTTAGATTCTACTTGGACAAGACTTAAACCTCAAAGGAAATCTGAACAACTGCTAGTGGCATTTGCTGCTGGGACAGAGGGGGAAGCTATTTCAAAATGGATATGCCACTGCATTAATTTCTGCTATAAACACCATGGAAAACCTATCCCACAGGGCATCAGACCCCATTAAACCAGGGCTGTATCTACCTCTACAGCCTTTCTCAGAAGCGTCCCTACTAGGGACATCCTAGAAGCTGCTACCTGGAGTTCTGTACATACTTTCACTAAGCATTATCATTTGCCAGTTTTCTCTAAATCCAGAGCTGGTTTTGCCACTGCAGTCTTGCAGGGCCTTATAGCTGGTCCTTATTCTATTTAAATTCCTCCTCCCAACCTTAGCTTTGGGAATGTACCCAAATGTAATGACTGCAGCAGTGAAACATGAAGAACATAGTACAGTTGTGTACACTTACCATAAATGTAGATGTTGGAGTGTATTCACTGTTGCAGTTCTGGTTACACTCCCTCCAGCCCCCTTTCTTCTTTTGGCTATACCTCCACTCTCACTTACTATGCTCTAAAAGCTTTTTGGTGTATTTGCTTTTTTGTTGGAGGTATAGCCTTGTATTTATAGATTTGATTGCTTCCCATTAGGGGGCACCTGACATCTGGGGCAAGAAAAACTGATGTAATGGCATCTGCTGCATGCTTTATACCCCTGACGACCTGACATCATGGAAGATGGGACAGCAGCCGACGCAGGACCCAAGACTTTGTTAATCAGGCTGACTGAGGGCTACTGCAAGCAGATAACCCAAATGTAATGACTGCAACAGTGAATACACTTGAACATCTACATTTCTGTTAAATGTACACAATTGTACTTTATCCCTCTTCACACAGGAGGAGCGACTACAGACCCTGGGAATTATCGCCCCATTAGCCTTACAAGTCTGATATGCAAAGCTATGGACAGGGGTTTATTCCTAATGTATTTCACTTTTCTGTCATGCCTGAGTGAGGAATTGTGCCAAAAGCTTTGGCTAGGTCAAGTTATGTGGTGTGTACCATTTTGCATTCATCCATTGCTTTGGTGACCTGTTCAAAAAAAATTCCACCAGGTTGAGTAAACATGACCTGCTCTTGATCAATCCAAACTGAGATAAGGAACCTCCAAACAGTAGACCTATGTCCTGATTAATTAATTCCACAGTAATGCTTTCTATGGGTTTACATATGAGGCTGGTCAGACATGTGGGTCTGTAGAACGTCCTCCCTTATGCAAAGGAATGACTGTAGCTGTTCTCCATCCGCTTGCTACAAAACCTGTGTGGAGGCAGAGATTGAGCAGTGTTGTTAAGGGTGTGGCTAAATCATGCTAAATGTTATCTAAGATGCATCCAAAGATGTTGTCAGGACCCATCAATGCAATATTTTTAGCTTTTGATAGCACTTTTAGGACTTGGTCTTGTGTGATAGGTGGAGATGAGCCACTTTCAGATATATCTTGAGGGCAAGAGTGAGGGAAGAGAGGTGTAAAATTAGAGCTAAATTTATTGACCTGTATGTTATCTGTGTCTTCAGTCTCAGGTGACTTTTGCAATCAGCTCAACACATTTCTTGTAGGACATAAGGTCATTGACAGACTTAAGAGCCTTTTTTTTTTTGCTTAAGACTAATATTCCAAATGTGAATAGTTGCTAGGTATTGGAGTTGAGTTATAACTCTCTCAGTGGATGTTGTATTGGTCTCAGTTGAATTAGAATTAGAGTGCCTGCATTAGGTAATTGTATGAAATTTGTCTGGATTGAGAGGATTTTCCTTCAGTACTTCAGTACTGTAGATCATTCGTATGGCTTCTACTGTACCATTTTCTTTCTAGTATTCATTAGAAGGAAAATTTAACATGTTTAATATTGAAAGCAAAATCTTTCCCAGGAGTCCCCAGGACTTCAGTGTTCATGAAGTTGACAGATGCACTGTAAGATGTTCCCATACTTTTGCATCTCCCTCCTTGTAATTTTGCTTAACGTTCTTAATTACAGGAAGATTCAAAGGTTCATTTGAGTTGGGTATCACAGGCACCCCTCAGCTCTTGAGGTTTTCTGACTGAATGTTGCCTGTCAGAGAGAATTGGAAAACGATGAGGCAGTAAATCATTTGACGGAACACTTCAAAGTATAAATGCATAAGTGTGAAAGACCTGGTTCATATTAGATACTTGACAAAGCTGTCGTGGACTTTTTTTTTTCTTTCCTGGGTCTGCTGAGGATTTGATTTTATAGTTGTCTTGTAGACAAACCATGAGAGTTGCAGTGAAGATATGATGTCATGGATTCTGTCCTTTAGAGCGAACTAAGAATAGTTTTGATTGTTGAGGTTACCTCCCAATTCACACAGGTCTGATAATTGCTTGTGCTGGTTATTGGTTCTGTCACCTTTTTCCCGTGTTTGTAAGGTGGAATATGACTGTGTACTAAGGAATTATTTCCCTGCCTGCATTTGGCCGTACGATACATGGTGTCTGCTCTGTAGTGCTAAAGGGTGAAGCCATGACTGTGGCTTGGGTTTCATTATGATATGTGTGTAGGAGCTGAGAGGGGGAAAAAGAAAATTACAGAAATAGACTGCTTGCCTGTCTTGGGAAAGGGTGAGAATGAGGGCATGTTCTTTTCAAGGGGGTTGAATACATTTAATATCATTAATATCATGAATTCCAGTGAAGACTGGTGTGTATTGACAGAGACATTAGGTAGCACGGCATCGTGGGTTGGCATAAAGTAGTACATATGCAAAGGTGGAGATGGCATCCTCGCAGCACCCATTACACTCGCAACTAATAAATTCTCCTAGGGCATAGGGGGTTATAACAGATACAAAAGTCCAGATCACTGCAGTGTAACACAGCTACCCCTGCCTTTCTGCCAGGTTATAGAATTGTTCGTAGCCTGGTAGTTGAGGCTTTCCTCATTGAAAAAAGGGGAGACAGTTAAAGAAGATATACTTTCCAGGTATGCCGCTTTTCAGTGGCTGTAGGGAGAATGGTGCATTAAAATTGCATATCTGCCATAGGTTATCAGTGGTTCGACAAAAGAAATAAAATGCTAATTAGCATGAATTCTAACCTCTTGTGCTGATTCCTCATTGTGCCTTTTTTTCATGGCTATACATTTGCTTAGTTTGCAAAATCTTTACTTGGCATGCATAAGATTAAATGGAAGTGGGCTTCCCACTTCAGGCAGTCTAGTATCTGTCTTTCTGGGATTGCTGTTTGCCAGCATAAATATTTTCCCACTTAGCATCTGTTGATAAATACCTCTTTTTTATCAAGACATTAGCCGGGGGGGGGGGGGGGGCAGCATTTACTATTGTCTGTTGCCTTAATTCTTGTAATTTCAGATCACTTTTTGATTACATTTTTCAAATCATACCCTAGTGAGTGGATATAACTTGTATCCAGCAGAAATAATTAGATTTGAGTATGTGATAATTTCTTCTTAATTCAAATAATATTACTTTGTATATTTTCTTCAGAGTCTAATCCCACTACAGCCCTTTTCCTGTTGGTCTGTATTCCTTTCATTTCCCCAGACATACTTATCCATTCAGCAGGTAACTCCAGGCGTACATACTTGTAGCCTGCTGGTGCATGTGAGGTATAATCTCAAGTCTTTCTTGAGAGTTGCATACATCATTCATTTCATTCTTGTTTAGCTCTTCAGGTGTAGCAGACAGTATTGTGTGGTGCAGGCCAAGAATGTAAAGTCATCTAACAGTATGTTTTTGGTAGAGTGCCAATTCCGCATGCTCTGGTCAGCTGTTGGCTGATGGTGTATTACAATTCAGAAACCTGACTTGTTGGGGAGAATTAGCGTAACTTTAACCTGTTATAGGAAAATCCTTTTTGGAGTTATGAGATTGTTACATGCCCACCTGATAACGATGCTTTTGCATCTCATCCAAAGGTGCTCCTTTTGAGACATTGTCTCAAAGTAAATGGTGTTCCTCATTTTTCTCTATTGAGATCCCTCCTCATATTCTATAAAGTAAGATGTTTTATTAAGGACTAAGAAAAACCTGAACTAGTTTTTGATTATATGCTTTTCAGGAATGGCAGCTTATCAGGCTCTGAGAATTTCCCATTTTGGAGGTCACTTTATCCAGTCTTCCAATGTATCACATAGAAGTGTTTGCATTGTTATTTTTATACCCCTAAGCAGCGTCAGGGGATTTTACCTAAGGGATATTAAATCTTGTAAATTTGATAGAGAAGAAAATTGGAACATGTTCTTCGGAATGTAACAAGTTGGTGGGTTTTAAAAATTCCCTGCAGAGTATTTTATTTATTTTATTTACACTTGTTTACTGGGAAATTCCGACTGGACGCAGGTCCTTTTTCTGCGGATGCCCGGGGAGAAAAGCTCCATATCATGTACATGATAGAGATACAAAGTTGCAGCAGTAGTAAACACATTGCAGGTTGTTGACTTTAATACAGTGACAAGATATTGATTATCAACAGTATATACAGTAAATGTTGCAAGTTAAGATGGTTTCTTGTTTATAATATTAGTAACAAAGTTGTCAGAAAAGGTTTTAAAGTATGTAAAGACTAATTCTGACTGTGGTTAGTAGTGGCGGTAGTATAGTTGGGTTAAGAGTCTAGGTTGGGGGGGGGGTAAGGGGGGTTACTTCCCTGACAGAGGTGTTGGGGAAACAAATGGTGGTAACGAAGGAAATTATTCATATGAGCTGGTTATAGTGTCTGAATTGCTTAGATGCAGTAATACCTTATTATAGTTGATGCTTTCGGCATCCAAAAACAGTTATTAGATAGTGGAAATCAATCTAAACAACCTGTAGTGGGAATTTTGAATATTTTAAGGGCAACCGAACTTAGATGTAGGATCTTGAGAAAAAGGAAGGAACAAATTTCATAGGAAGTAGTAGGATTTGTAGAATAATGTTGCTGTAGAAGAGTGAGGTTTAAGTGAAGTCAGGAATTTGAACAATTTATGTAATGTTGGAGTGAATACAAATTGTTAGAGAACATATCTGTGTAGAAGATGACAGCAATAATGTAAACTGTTATTGTTTTCTTTTGAAGTATGTGAGCTCATGTTGCAACAAAATGATAATTTGATTAAAACATTGCAGACTCTTTGTCACAGTTATTTCTTCAACTTTTGATGAAAACCTTGGACCTCAAGTATGCCTTTCTCCATATCCCTGTTCACAGCCAGCACAGAGGCTTTTTAAGATTCATGGATGAGAGATGCCACTATCTGCGTACATTTTACCTCCTTGTGTTTGGAGGGGCTACTGCACCCACAGTACTTAAGTTGTCATATTGCAGAACTAAGGACATTTGCATTTACATAATTATAACAAAGCATCAGTTGATGTCGCTGAAGTCCACAAACAAAATACACTTGTAAAAAAGAAGAAATACAGCTAAATGAAATGCTTTCCCTTAAACTAGCTCTAAAAGCTCGTTCCTTAACTCATTAGTTTTTTTGTTTGTTGTTTTTATTTTCATTTATATCAGTACAGTGTTTAAATGAAATGTTTTTATTGGTATGTGTTTTTGTATACGTGCGTGTGTGTGTGTGTGTGTGAATGGCTTCATGATATCAGTCTGTTACAAGTTTGCTGAGAGGTTCTGTAGTGAGGGATGTTTGTGAGTCACATACACAGGTAATTGATTTTAATTTCCTTTAGATTATTGTGAAGGTGAGTATTTTATTGATGGGAGGAGTCTTATGGCTTTATATTGAAGTTTTTGTAGTATTGTTATTTGGTCTGATGAAGCATTGTTGTTTTTAATGCGAAAGTGCTTACCTATATTAAACTGTCATTTATTTACTATTACCCATTGGTACTTGGTGTTTCATTCAACGTCAGCTGTGTTAGTTGCTATATTTCTTCTTTTTTTACATTCGCATTTACCCTTACTTGTACATCTTCCTCACCCAGGTACAATTCAGGTAGAGTGTGCTTAGCCGTTCATGGTGGGCTGTATTGAAAACCTGAGATTTTCTGATTGTTGGTTAAGTTCGGATTTTGCATTTTGTATTTGGTTTTAGACAGTTATACATATTTGTATGTGTGTGTGTGTGTGTATATCAGTTAATATACGAGAGGGAGATGGGGAAAAGAAAATAGTTATGGCCAGTGTTCCCAATTACATGGATTGTTAATATGCACTGTTTAGATTTGGTAATGTCTTTTGGTACAGCCATTGGTTTGGGGCAGCTGCTCCTACCTCAGGTGATGAACTTCATTTGTTGAAAATGTACATAGTTTTGTATATTTATTCTAAGTTAAAATGGATTTTAGGTTCTGAAAATGTATTTAGATTATCTTTGAGTCTTTTTATAGAAGCAGAAGTCTTGAAAATGTGACATAGATTCAAATGGAGATGAGAAGAAACAACTGCATAAAAGACGAACGTGCCAAACATTATTGTGTGCATATAAGCCAGCAGTTTGAAATATACATTCAAAAGAACTGTCATAATAAGTAGGGCTTCTGTCTTTCTGTAATAATATTGAGACTGTTCTTAATATCTTGGAATGTAAATATCCTTACATGTTTGGACAAAAAGCAAACAGTATTTCACTTCCAAGATGGCTGCACATTGAGTAGCAGCTTAATACTAGCCCTCCCAGTGTGAAAACAGAAACTCAGCAGAGAAAGCCAGTAGACTTGTGTTTATGGGTAAATTTCAGTAATTGGCTAGTAAGTATACTGCCTGGATGCAAGGAAGAAATAGAGGACCTGGAATAAATTCAGCTACAAAAAGTGCGGAAGAAACACTGACTGGGGAAAGTTTTGCAGCTGTTAAGCAAAAAGCAATGCAACCTCCAGCCATGAATTCCAGTGACCTACAGGAAGGTATAAGACAACTGCACACAGGCCTGGTTAAAATAAACAAAACACTGATGGAGTATAATAACACAAAACAAGAGTCTGGAAAAAAATGAAAGAAACTCAAAACAAGTATTAGATGAGGTGATAAAGCTGTAAAAATCCGAGGTCGAAATGAAGAAAAGGCTGGCTGAATGAGAGAGACTGCTCAAGAAGAAATGTTTAAAAAATAATAGAATTAGTGGGCAGAGCACATAGGGGAACCTGAGATTTTCAGCTTTACCAAGCTGGAAGGAACAAACTGCATTCATTGTATGAAATCACAAATAAGCAACTGGACTGGTGTTCCACAGCAAGAGTGGTTAGTTAGCACATCATGTATATGCACCAGACAAGGCTATGAGAAAGCAACCTAGGCCTTTAATAGTAAAGATGCAATCCGATCAGCAGGAGTTGATTTTGACAAAATTGTAGCAGAAGGACAAAGTGGTAAAGGTAGGAGACAGCAGTGTTTATGGAGAGAGAGTACTCATTGTACAACAGGCAGAAGAGAAGCAAATTTTTCCACAATTCAGGGAATCTCGAGATGCAGGTGTAAGACTCAAACTGCTGTACCCAGGTGTCTTCAAAGTATTCTTCCCTGGAGGGGCAAAATCATGTTTTGATGAAGTACATGCTAGGTAGGAAATACGTTTGTCCAACAGAGTGAGCTGTGAAGCAGAAAGAGAATCTGCTGCTTGTTCTGGAAGTAAAAACTGCATAGAGGCTGTACCTGTGAAACTTTTTCCAGTGTTTCAATGGAAAATGTTGAAGTGAAGTAAGAGAGCATGAGAGTTGACCAGGGAAATCGAGAGTACATTGGAAATGAAGCTGAGACAGGATTTGGGAGATGGAGATGAACAGTGGTAAAGCCAGTAACTTAATGTGGGATTGCAATGCAATGATTTTGTGTGTGTGAAATGTGCCAGAACAGGAAAATCTGGAATGTTGGACTAAAGTTTGTTGGACTTGTGGGGGACTCTAGGGCATGTCATTAATGTTTAGAGGGTACTGTGAGTATGGGAAGGAGGCTTTGGCTGTAAGTGAAGAATTTTTTTCTTGCTGGCACTATTTGTTGTGGTGTATGGTTTTCTTTGCATGCTATAGAGTTGAGTTTTCTCAATTGTTTTGGGGTGTAATGGGGATTATAAATGGGTGCTGCTGTTCTTTTTTTTTTTTTCTACCTTCTCTTTTTTTCAGTTTTGAGAACTGTAGTCAATGCAAGAAAAACAGCAGAACCACAGGGCAAAAAAACAGACCAAGGAATCAAACCACAAACAGCTACAGATGCAGTAAATTAATTTATTCACCTCTTGCACCTCAGCAAATGCTTTCAAGGAGTATACACAAATTACAAAAAAACACGTGTGTGTGTGTGTATTATATATATATATATATATATATATATATGTGTGTGTGTGTACAATTCAACACACCCAGCAATAAAACAATAAACAAAGATTAATTAGCTACTTCCAATTAAAACAATATTCCATCCATCCAGTAATGCAATAAAAAAGCCTGGTTAAAACAGCATGGCAAAGGAAAAACTGATGTGCTTTTTCTCATTCTTGCATGGGGGAAATGACTGGATTTAAGGACCTTAGATTGATTTAATAAGTTTTAAGAACAAGCCAGTAAATGAAAAAGAATATTGCATATTATGAGGCTTTTTTTTCCTGAAAATACATATATGCTCAGTAGCGGTTCTGCAGCTGGTCATTCTGTTTCCATGAAGACTATCTGATAAAGAGAAACTGGCTGCAGTCTGGTGGCGAATGATTGGCTGAAGGGAAAAAACTGACAAGAGAAATTGGCTAGGAGGTAATGTTGTCTGAAGACATTCAGGAGTTTCCCAATTGGGAGAGCTATAAAAAAAAAAAGACAAAACCAATTAGCACTTAGAAGCACAGGCTGCACCATTTGTTTTAGCATCCTTAACCTTTTTCTTTTAGGGTAACTCAAGTCAGTGAGTCTGGCTGTCAGTTTGGGGCTTTTGTTCCTTTTAGGAGGGTAAAACTTCAGTACTTTACAATGTGCATAGTTTTTTTGTGTTAGTATTAAGTTATCGGGTTTTTTTTTTTTTTTTGAGGGCTTTCCATAAAACAAAAAGTTTTGTAATATGCGACACAGCTTCAAATGGATATGACAAGAAACAACTGTATAAAAGTTTAACCTGTCAGATATTATATGCATATAACACAAAAGCTAGAACTAGACATTCAACAAAAAAGGTGTTGTACATAAAAGGTGGAAATAACTGTTTAAGCAGTGATTATTTCTGTAATATCTTTGTCAGTGGTTTCACAGATAAATACAAAAAAAGAAAGTAATAAACTATATTAAAAATGTAGAGTGCAAATAGCTATGTTAGAGTTGAGACACTTAAAACTGAACGTGTGAATTTGATAAAGAAGGGTTTTCAGGATGCTTTATTCAGCGGAATACATGGGACAAAGGAAAATAGGAAACATATTAATTGCAAAATTAGCTCCAGTAGTGATAGAAGAGGATAAAAAACATAATGGCAGATTTGTAGTGCTAAGGGGCTACTGGCAAAGGAGGAGGATTACACTGACATGTATTCCTTCATATTTCACCTAAAACTGCTATAATGGAGCTTAAGAAAATTCTGGGATAAATCATCAGTTTTCAGCAAGGAATAATATTTCTAGGTGGGGACTGGAATGTGATTTGCAAAAGTGAAGATGTGTCTGGGTTCCCAGAAGAGAAAGTACAACAAAGGAGGGTAGATTTTTGAAGAAATGTATGATGTTTGGTATGGAAGATATGAATTCAGTAATAGGAGTTGAGTGAATTTACATATTATCCCCCAAGATATAAAAGCTGGGCTAGCTTAGAATTTACATTTCACAGGAACATATGCATTTAATTGACTGTCTTGATACGCACCTAATAACTTTCAGATCATGCGCCAATATTAACTAAAAAATACAGGGCAATGAAATAAAATTGAGACACTGGCACTTTATTTACCTATCTGTTGAAAAGAGAGGAATTTAAGGAAAGGGTAGTAGAATTTTTTCAGGCGCTAGTAGAAAGGATAGAAATTACTTCTGAAAATATAGGTAAGGAGCAGGACAAAATTAAGGTGGAGTTTAAAAATAGGGTGAAAATAAAAAAAGGGCGCTATGGTTAAGAAATAATTATTTAGAGGGACTGACAAAGTAAGGGGAATCTTACAAAACAAGAGGAGGATCAGCTACAGATTACTAAGCAGAAAATAAGGATTACCTCGATGATATGCAATAGTTTAGAAAGATTGCTGTACAGCAATTGTTTTTTTTAATAACAGTAGAGCACAAAAACTTTTAGTACAGCAACTCAGAAAGTAGAAAGAGCTGTCGCCAGTCTTAGGGAGCCCTGTAACAAGGAAGGTAATGAGATTGTGTAGAGGTATTAGAAATGTTTGTTTGTGTCCTTTGGCTTTTCCTGGTTAGGGGTTGCCACAGCGGAACTCCGGTCCGCTAATGATTGGCAGTTGATTTTTACGTACCAGCTTGCCAGGCCTGACGCACAACCTTCAACAAAGGTACGCCCATTCAGGCATGTCTCCACGCAGAAGACACACTAGTTGAGAATCGAACCGGACAGCGTCTTACTGTGAGGCAACAACACTACCGCAGCACCACCACCGCGAGTGTAGAGGTATTAGAAATATTTTGGAAAATCTGTGAAAGTCTGTATAAAGCAGAGAAATATGGAAATCAAGAAATGATATAAATGGAAATGTTTATGGAAGAATTAAATACGCCAAAGTTATATTTTGGAAAATCTGTGAAAGTCTGTATAATGCAGAGAAATATGGAAATCAAGAAAATATATAAATGGAAATGTTTATGGAAGAATTAAATATGCCAAAGTTAGAGGTAGAGGAGTCTCAGTTACTAATGGTTAGGATAGGAGGAGATGAAAAAAAAAACTTGTGATGTATGACCATTCTACAGGAAAGTCCACAGGAATAGATGCCATTCCTGTGGAAGTTTGGAAGCTAGGAGGGAAAAACTGATAAAGATCTGGAAGGTTTTAACCTTATTTTAAGAGGAGAAGTACCAACTTCTTGGAAGAAGGTGGTGGTAGCTGTAGTAATTAGAGGGTAAAGATCCATCAGACTCTGCTTCATACAGGCCCATTTCAGTACTAACCCATGATTGTAAGTGTTCATGTCTATAATGGCTAAAAGAATGACAAAAGTAATGCCAAAATTGATAGATGTGGACCATTGTGGTTTTGTGGAGGGGAGGCAGACATTCAACAACATTAACAGAGCATTAATGATCCACAGGGAAGCAGAATGTAAGAACATGCCATTGTTGTTAGTGGGTCTTGATGCAGAGAAAGCATTTAACAGAGTAAGCTGGGACTTTGAGCAAGACAATGGAAGCATTTGCATTTCCTGAAAAAAATATATGGTTGATTAAGGTGCTATATGAGGGATCAGAGGTGAAAATTTAAGTGGGTGGGGTCCTCTCTGATAATTTCTGCTTGAGCAGAGGAGCCAGGCAGGGTTGTCCTCTTTCCTCTTTATTTGCATTCTATTTAGAACCACTGGCAACGAAAATAAGGACTCAGAAATTCAAGGATATAATTGGTATGGTAGTCGAGAAAATCTGGCTGTATTTGCAGGTATTATTTTATACCTGACAATACCAGAAAGAGACATAACAGTGTTGTGGAACATATTACAAATGTAATAGCGGTAAATCGTTACTCACACATAAATTGGCTCAGCAGTATTCGTATTTATGGGGACATGATAAAATGAAGTATTTAGGAGTATGGATTAAAAATGATTCTGATATGGCAGCTAAGGGATATGTGGGAAGAGACTAAACAAAATATAATATAAAAACTGAGAAAATGGAAGCTTTGTTATATGGATATTGATAGTAAGATACAAGCAGTCAAAATGTTTTTAGTCCCTTTAGTCTTGTATACAGGTCAGGCATATTTTTTGTCAACCAGAGAGAAGTTGTGGATAGCAATTAATAAAAAGCTGAAGGACTCTTATAAACTGATTCTTCTAGTAGAACAGGGTGTATTGGGCTTTGAAGGGATATTTCAGAGCTACACAGTTAAGGCTGTTATACATAGCACAAGCAGAAAACTATAATTCAAAGTGGAAAGGTATGATAGTGAAACGGGGGGAAGCTCAAGAAACAAGGATAGACTGGGATTTTGGATGCAGGCCTTTGAGGAGAATAACAGTAATCACAGAATATCCTATCCTTAAAGTAGCAGAAAGTATGCTAAGAATTAAGCCACCACAGGAATGGAAAAAGGAAATTCTGCCGATAGGGATGACTGCAATTAGGGATATAGACAAATAGGTAAGAGGGGGCTGGAATTTATTGGAGAAAACTGGCAAAGGAACCAAGGTATTGGGACCAAATAACTAGAGATGGAAAGTTAATAGAATGGGAAAACGTCAACAATTTATTTGGACTGCAGGTTAGAGATTGCCTTCCCTGTCAAGGATTGATAGCATATGGGCAATGAGAAAGAAATAGGGGGTCATAAACAAAAGACCAGCATTGGTAGAGTTTTTAGTCGAATCTAGAACAGAAGCTGCTATTAAAAAAGGAGTAATTAGTAGCGCATATAAAATATTGCATGATAACTATAAGAATCAATCAGTGGAGGTTAGAAAGGATTGGGAAGAGAGATTGGCTAATTCACAAAGAAACAATGGAAGAATATATGCATGTCTCCCAGATATGCAACAGGATTTAGAAGATTTAGAATTTTTGCTTGAAAATGTTCACATAGATATTTTTATACCCGAAGTAGACTCCAGATAATTTTTCCCAGGTATGCAGCGAATGTGGGAGGTGGGACAGGTAAGAAAGAGGTACTTGGAAATGCATTTTCTGGTAGTGTGGTGGGTTTGGGGGACTTGATTACCTGCGGAATGTACTGTCAGTGATGCTGGGTGGGCTGATTGGTGTGATGAGGGAGATGATTTTTCTGAGCTATGATACAGAATCGGAATTGCCTAGACATGGTAAGGCCTTGCTGTGTCTAATTAGTGGTGGCCAAAAAAGCAGTTACTAGAAAATGGAAACCAAAGTCTAAATGAACTAAATTAGAAGCAGTGAATATAGTAACAGAGATAAAACAACTACAACTGAGATCTTTAAAGAAGGGTAGGAGCAAACTTTATAGGAAAGAAATGGGAATTGTGAGATCAATACATAGAGGTAAGGAATGAGGTTTAAAAGAAGGTGGGACTTAAATGAGTCATATAATGTTTGAAAATGGTTGGCTACATTATAAGTTGTGTGTAATGATTGCAACTGTGTGTGTGTCAGTATGGTTTGTGATGTAAAATACTCGCAACTAGGATTGTGTCAGTGTGGTTTGTTTTCATTTTATATAAATGTAGGATTGCTTATGTCATAAGTGATTGTTTAATAAAGATGTTTCTTTAAAAAAGGGGCAGGAATTGGATATTTTTTGTAATGTTGCTTAGGCTATATGATGTATAGCAATATATGTGAAGTGTAATGTTTGTTAATGCTAATATGTTAATGCAATTTGATTATTTTGTATAAATATAAATTTGCCTGTGTCACAAGTGATAATTCAGTAAAGGTGTTTAAAGAAAGGTTAACAATATTGAAATGTATTAAGAAATTTAAAGCGCGACTAGCAGTGTTGCAGGGGACACATTTGGATAGCCATGAGCTTGTGAATGTGATAAAAGGTTTCTTGATGGATGTTGGCAGAATATCAGGGACAAAAAAAAGGGGATTAATAATACTGACCTATAAGGGAAGTTCTAACTAGAGAGAGTAGATTTCTGCAGAACTGTATGAGAATATTTGGTATGGAAGATGTGAATTCAGTAGCAGGATCTCAGAAATTGCATATTGTCTCCACAGGACAGTAACTGGGCTAGACTGAAAATAAATTATTTCGCAGGAGCTTATGAACTTAGTTAATAGCTTTTAAGTGCATGTGATAACTGTTTCACATAAAACTAAGATAAATACTGAGGTAATTGAGTAAAAATGAGAGACTGGGTGCTTTCCTGCTTATGTGTTAAAAAGAGGAATTTAAGGAATGGGTCATGGAAATTATCCTGAAGTTATTAGGGAAGATAGAAATTTCTTCAGAAAGTTTAACCGAGGAGAAGAATAAAATGAAAATGGAGTTTAACAATAGAGTAGAAGTAAAAGAAAGATACAAGAAGTATTGCAAAATAAGGGGAATTTCACTGAACAAGTTAAGGACCAATTTGTGGCCATTTTGGCTCACATGCTGACATGATGTACTGTGAACGAATGTAATGTCTGATTCGTCAGGCTTATTACATCAGCTTGAGTTTTGTGTAAGCAAACTGTATTGTACTTTAGCTGAGACAGTATATCACTCTTCCAAAAACATATTCCTGATCTTTTTTGCTCACATGCTGCTGTGATGTAGTGTGGACAATAAGCTGTAGTGTCTGATTTCTCTGGCTTCTTACATCAGTTTGAATTTTTTTTCCATCCTTCCCACCCTTTTGATGCTGCTGTTTTAAAAGCCAGTGTCCTGGCTTTTCACCCTTTATGGTAATCTTACTCCAAAGATCCTCCCTCCCCCTTTGATTGTTGTTGTAGTTGTGTAAGCTGATTCAGTACTTTTCCCACCCATAGTTTGACATAAATCCGTCATACTAAGTCTCCACTCAGCAAACAGGTGTTGCTGTTTAGCTAACCTCCTTCACTACAATTAATCATTTTCACAAAACTTCCATCTACTTAGCAACCTTGTCACAGTCTACGATGGTCCTGAATTAATCCTGTGCCATCCTTGGCAGATAGTTTTGCACTTCATTTAGCCACTTTATATCTGCCTGCTTTACTGGCAGGGTTACTGTGCAAGTTGCTACTTACTGCTCATTGCTAGGAGCCTTAACAGAAAGTGCCACACCCTACAAGCTGTTATCATTCTTGAGAGTATAGACAGCTATGCCGTTACTGTGACATGGTTTAACGCTGCAGAAAGCACTCCAGCAGTGCAAGGCTACAGTGCTTTCCATGCATTTAGACAATCAGCCCCACAGACAAGGGACTAAAGCTGGAGATGTCTCTGTCTATATTAGCAACAAATATGCCTCAAGGTTGGTTAAGCAGGATGATACCCTGAAGTTCATCCATGTGTAAATCACCTTAGAATCCCTTACCATACTTTAGCAAGTTATAGGTCACCATTTATGTCTCAAGAATCCCACGGCTCTTAACGAAGACCTACTGAAGGCACTATCCAGCCAACCAAATGCTCTTTGTGGGAGGATTTAACTACTCCTCTAGAGACTGGGAAACGTACACTGCCACAAGCTTGCAGGCACAATGTTTCTTGAACTTTACTAACAGAAATGCCCTTGATCAGTGTGCACTTCAATTAGAAATTCATTCATACTAGACCTTGTTCTCACCAATGTGGAAGAGCACTGAAACTCCTGATCCTTTCTCACTAGTGAGGTCAGATCACATAGCTGTCTGCATCAACTTGGAAAACCCAGCAACACCTGTTACGGCTAGAAAGTGTTGTAAAGCAGACTACATCCTATTAATATATAGTCTGTCAAAATTCAATGCGTCTCCCAACCCAGAGTTTACAAGAGCCTATGCAGAATTATTCTCAGAAACACTGTACAAACATGGAAATGGCAGCACAGAGGCTACTGTACCTGCTAGAAGTTAAGCCCAAAGCAGACCCCAAAAACAGACCACACTGATGTAATCCTAATTTTAACAGTGTGTGTAACAAAATGAAAAGAAAGGTCATGGCCAAATTCAGAAAGAGCAATTCTCATAATGACAAGGACTTAATAGTAAGACTAAACAGAAGTCTAAGAGGACTAATTAAATCCAACAAGACCATTTGCAAGGCAACCACAAGGCCTTCTACATCTCTGTCAGAAACCTCAAAGTTAAGGCAAGGGTGGACCATCAATCAACCCCAGAAACTACAAACCCATTATTCTGACTTATTTAATATGCAAAACCAAGAAATTAATTATGATAATGATCAACAAGGATTTTGGCAGCCTGCAGACACTGGACCTATCCCAGTTTGATTTTGTCAAAGGAAGGTCCTGCTTTACTTACTTTGTTAGATTTATTTGGTAATGTAACCAAGGAGTTGGATGAAGGGAAAATGATGCATGTTATGTTGTCCTATCTCACCTTCATTCTTACTTGGATGGTTTTGGAGCCGATCTTCTGCTCCGACTCGCCGGATACACAGCTGAAAGTCTCAAATCTGGCTTGTGGCAAGGTAGGTATCACATGATACAATGGTGCAACTCTCCAGATGTCGTATGCCGCTTTACGAGGTTGGATGTATTCTTCTTGGCCGTGGCTAAGTTTTTGTCTTATACATTTTATTAGCTTAAACTCTTTAGGATTTTCTTCATTAGTGTATTGTGTACTGTGATACTTTAGATTTAGTGTGTAGCTTAGTTTATTTCCTTTTTCTGCTGTTGTATGCTGTTTGGCCACCATCTTTTTTTTGCAGGCCTGCACTTGTATCCTGTCATTTATTACTGTAGTGGTGCTTTGTTAAAATATCTGTTGTGTTGTGTTGCTTTTTCTACACTCTGTCAGCTAGTTAGTTACTTAGCTCATTTAAATTAAAGATTTAATTGCCCGTTTTTAGTTAGAGGGCTAGTAGTGTTAGTGTATTCTATCTTCCACTTTACCTTTCTAAGTCTGTTTAAATTCGAGGTCCTAGTGCTCGTTTTTAGTCGGAGCAAAGCTAGTTTTTCCAATTATATTTCTTAGATGTGCAGTGTTTAAGTTAGTGTGTGTTTATAGTGCACTTAGTTATTTGCTGTTTGTAATCCTTTTAGGACTTTCTTTTCCCTCAAACATGTTTAAAGACACCAGCGAGAAAGATCATACGCCCTCAGGCTTTAAGAAATGTCAGAAATGTACCTCGAAAATGAGTATTACAGACGGACATCTCATTTGTGTGTATTGTTTAGTAGCTATCCATTTCCAGGAAAATTGCACTTTCTGCCACTCCTTTAGAGCACGTGTGTTACAGGAGAGGAAAGACTAATTGATTGTGAAGGGGCTCTTGAAACCAACCTTTGAGGAAGCTGTACAGAGTGCTTTTTCTTCTTCATCCTCTTCTTCTTCCAAGAGGGACAGACCATCTAAAAGGACATCTCTTGTCACTGCGGCTCAGCCTGAGCCCCTTGAAAAATTGTCTAAACTTTCTCAGCCATTTACCTCCTCTGCTCCACAGGCCTCGGAACCGACGGAGGTAATCATTATTGACAAACCTGGTTCTTCGGCCCCACGGTCTTCGGAGCCAAAAGATACAGCGTTTCGGAGCCTGTCCACTGATATTCCGCCATTCTCCCAGACCTTGAGATCTCCCATTTTGGAAAGATCTCGTTCACCATCTCTATCCTCCAGGTCCACTAGGTGTCTGTCTGATGATGATGTGGAGCAGGTGGTGCGCAGAATCTTGAAGTCGCCTGCGCTAGCTAAGTTGTTGTCTGCTCCGACCCAACATGTCTCTGAGCCTTCCAAGACTGTTACATCCACTGTTGTTCCTCCTCTGAGCCAACCTGGATCTTTGGAGCCGGAGTGCCTGATACCGCTTACTGTGAGACCCCCTTCGGAGATTACGGACCCGATACCTGCTCTGACACACACGGTGCTGTCCGGGGTGTCAGGGAGGTGAGGTTCTCCGGGGGGGGACGCTTGGACCCGAACTTCTTTGGTTCCGAGCCTACCCCTCGGTGCGCTGGCTCAGGTGAGCTCTGCTCTTACATTAGCCTCAGAGCCAGTCTGTCCTGGGTCCGGTGGTGTCCCCTGTCTCCTCGAAGCTGGAGATATCCTCAGAACTGGTGGGTTCTGCTTTCAAGCTGATGTGTGCTGTACCCCTCTACAGCTCTACATAGGGATACTGGCATTCGTCTCCCCAAGGCACTGGCTACTGTCTTGGCACCACCCCATCCACAGGACAGCAGAGATTGAGCCTCAGGAACCCTCATTGGGTGAACCGCTCTCTTCTGAGGCCTCCCCAGAATACCCTTCTGCGTTGCCCCCTTGAAAGACGTCCTAGAGGCAGAGGGGGTCTGCAAAACCAGGGTGACAGTGATTCCTTTCACGAGCATCCTTATCCGCTCTTGAAAAGAGGGGCCTGCCTGCTCTACTCTGGAGGCAGTCAGGGGACGTTTGTCTTTGTACCCAGAAGCCTGGCAAAGTATCACCAATGACAGGTGGGTACAAAACATAATGTACAGAGGATATTCCATTCCCTTTTGCCATCCTGTCCCACAAATCAGAACAATCCCAGATGTTCCACCCAGTCGAAGGGAGCAAGCAACTATAGAAATCCAAAAGTTGCTCAACAAAAGTCATCCAAACAGGATTCGGAACGTACTCAAAATTCGTTTTGATGCCAAAAAGAACAGGGGACTGAAGACACATATTGGATCTCAGCAAGTTAAACAAATCAGGTTAAAAGTCAAAGTTCCGAATGTTGACACTGCAGTCAGTACTTCCCTTCTTAGGGAAAGATGATTGGATGTGCTCCATAGACCTCCAAGATGCATGCTACCACATAAAAATGGACAGAGCATCAGGGAGTCACTTGCGCTTCTGGCTGGGAGCCAGTCATTATCAGTTCCGAGCTCTGCCCTTTGGTTTCACTACACCCCTCAGAGTGTTCACCGAATGCATGGCAGTAGTAACGGCTCACTTAAGACGTGTTGGATTCCAAGTGTTTCCGTATCTGGACGACTGGCTACTGTCTGCCACTACCAAGCATCTACTCCCAACAGGCCAGGGATGTGATATTGGAAATCTGTGCTCAGTTAGGCATAACTGTCAATTTACAAAAATCTGCCTTGTTGCCCTGTCGACATATTACCTGCATAGATGCAAACCTAGACACTGTTTCCATGATGGCACGTCTTCCACCCGACAGAATTTCAGCCCTCAGACAGCAAATACTTCACCTTCTTCCAAAGGACAAGGTAAAGGCAAAGGTAGATGTTCTTCATGTTTCACTGTTGTAGTCATCACATTTGGGTTATCTGCCTGCAGGTAGCCCTCAGCCGGCCTGAATACCAGAGTCTTCATATTTCTGCGTCGGATGCTGTCTCTTCCATGACGTCAGGTAGTCAGGGGTATAAAACATACAGCCGATGCCATTACATCAATCTTTCTTGCCATGCGTTGCCCGAAGCAGAAGCAGTTCGCAAGTGCCGGTCGGCCGTCTCATGAAATTTTTGTTTTCAAATTTCAGACCCGAAGTCTTCAAAAAAGAAAAGTACCCCGTTGGGGATTCTTTTTCTTGCTCCAACCGATGTCAGTAAAAGTTAACAATTGTCTTGCCTGTGCAAAGCAAATACCTCATAGAGATTTTCATTCTTACTGCATCCCCTGTTTAGGCCCAGACCACGACGTCCCTCGCTGTCAGTTTTGTGCTTTGTTCAACCCCCAAACTATTTGTCGTCAGGCTATTTTTGCAGCCAATTACTTTCGTACTTGATCTCATTACTCCAAAATGGCTTTGTTAAGCCATCTGACTACCGATCTTCCGAAGAAATGTAAGGATAAAGACAGACACACACCGCATAGGTCCAAAACTGTCGACAACGCTTCCATTAAGCTAGTCTCCAGTCCGCTGGTACTCAGTGAGGCGCTTTCGCAGCCCCTGATACCCGCTACTTCAGATTTGCAGCCTCTACTCAGACCCATTCGGAGTCCGGTATGCCGCAAGATGCTTCTTTGACTATGGAACCTGTGGATGTCTCTACCTTGGATGGGTCTGGAGCCGCTGTGCAGGCACCGGCTTCTGAGGGTGTATTCAGGCCTACAGACATTCATTTTAAACAGATGCCATTGTTTCCATACAGAAATTCCGAATCCCTCAGGCCAAAAACTCGCACTACGCCTAGAAAAGAGACAACCAAACCGTGGGCTCAGGCCCATATGCCTCAAAAACAAATGCTTAGAATGGCTGAAGACCTTATTACCTTAATTAGGGGAAGCCAGCCTTCACCCTCCAGGAGACCTAGAACTGAATTTCTTTCCGATTCTTCTGATCAGGAATCTGATATTTCTGCTCCTTCTGATTACCAGGATTTGCCCTTATCTACTTATGAGGATTCTGATGCAGAGGATTCCATTCCCTTTGCTTCCCCTCCAGAAGATTTTTCTTTCAGTGAAAACTTGCATACTCTTAGGGAGTATTTCCACTGGGAAAGCCAGGATTACTCTGAGTCCAAAAAGCGACTTAGGGAATTCTTACTCCTGCCTCAACACAGGCCTTTAGCTATCCCTCCTGTTTTGGGCATTGTAGATGATGCTTTCTTGGAATCTAGCCTTACCCCAGACACTTTACCTCCAGCTCCCAGTAAACCTGAAAGGTACTGCAGAGAGTACCTGACTCTCACAAGTTCCTCTTCATGAATCCTTCTGTAGATCCAGAGACAATTTCCCAAGGACCAAAAGGCATTAAGACTACTGCTGCCAAAATTCCTACCCCTTCTGATAGAGATTCTAGAGCCTTAAACAGATTGGGTAAGAAGGTATACACTTCTGCTACTTTGGCCATTAGGGCTTTAAATTGCCAGTTTCATGTGTTAAAGTATCAGCAGCATATTATGGGACTAGTTAAACAGAAAATTATGTTGATTCCTGACTCTGCTGAACACACAGAATTGCAAGATATAATGCATTCTGCTGAACAAGTTGGTAAACATACTTTGCAATGTGGTTTTGACGCTTTAGAAGCATCTTGCAGGGCTGCTGTCACTGGGTCTGTACCTAGAAGGCATGCCTGGCTTAAGGAACAAAACTTGCCAGATGATGTTAAAGCTAAATTATTGGATGCTCCCTTAAAACAAGACCGCCTTTTTGGCAACAAAGCAGATATCCTCAAAAGAATGGAGGAAAAAGCTAAATCTATGCAAACTGTTAAAGATTTTTTACAAGTACAGCCTCCCAGATTCAGTAGGCATTGGCCCTCAAAAAAGTGGTCCTTTCCAGTCCATTCCAGGCCTTCTCAGTCCAAACCCAAGAACAGCAGACCACCTAGGATACAGTCTCAGGCTACGCACAGACCTAAGCAGTGGGGGGCTCCCACTTCCAAAGCAGGGAGTAGTAAGCCACCCCCCTACGGAAAAATGGCGCAATAACTTAACCTTAACCCTTCCAAGCTCTGCTCAACTACCTGCTCACTTAGGAGGAAAGCTCGCCCTGCATGCAAAAAACTGGGAACTCATTACCCAGGACAAATGGGTTTTGAACATAGTTTCCCAAGGATACAGACTCCACTTCCACACACTACCAATTCCAAATGGTTGGCCAGACCTAACCCCAAATCAGTGGGCAGAGACCCAACAAGCAGGTTCTCTCTCTTCTCAGAATCGGGGCTATTCAACCTGTCCCAGCAGAACAAAGAGGACAAGGTTTTTATTCAAGACTTTTTCTGGTACCCAGAAAAGACAACTCCTGGTGTCCTATCCTGGACCTCTCTATTCTCAACACCTTTCTGGTAGTTCCAAAATTCAAAATGCTAACTCAACAGCTTCTTCCTATATTAGCCAAGGATGCCTGGCTGCAACCTTAGACTTAAAGGAAGCTTACCTCCACATCCCATTAAGGGAATCTTGCAGGAAATACCTATGCATCAGGGCAGGCTCCATGCACTATCAGTTCTCTGCACTTCCCTTTGGCTTATCTACTGCACCCAGGGTATTCACAAAGTGTCTAACTCCAGCCATTGCATTTTGCAGACAGAGAAATTTTCAAATTTACCCTTACTTGTCTGATTCAGGCAGAAAGCCAGGACTTGCTATTGCAACACCTGGCATTTGTAAAGAAACTTCTAACCTCACCGGGGTACACCATCAACGAAAAGAAATCTCACCTAGTACCCTGCCAACATATTGTATTCCTGGGAGCAAGCTTGAACACAACGTCCCAGATGGCATTCTTCACTCCGGAGAAACAAGTTTATTTGACAACCTACTTCAAAGTATTGGCCACAAAACCCCATCTATCTGCAAGGAAAATACTGCAAGCCCTGGGGTTCATGGCCTCTTGCATTCTACTAATTCCATATGCAAGACTGCATATGAGGAAACATTTGGTGGGCAGAGGCCTGGTACCACAACAAAGGACTCCTTTTCACTCTACCCCCTGCCGTCCAAACCCTAACAGACGCATCAGACTATGCATGGGGGGCTCACATGGCAGGGCAGTGCATTCAGGGTAAATGGAACCCGAGACAGATGTATCTGCATATCAATCAAAAAGAAATGTTAGCTGTACAGAATGCTCTGACAGCCTTCAAAGACCATATTCTTCCAGGACAGCTATTGGTAAAGACAGACAACACCACATTTATGTGGTACATAAACAAGCAGGGGGGAACCCACTCGTACCCTCTCTGCAGACTAGCCATGGCTCTCTCAAACACAGCCTTGAGCTACCAAGTACACCTACGAGCTCAATTCCTGCCAGGCAAACTAAACTCGCTGACAGATGACTTAAGCAGAAATCTCATGGACCCACACAAATGGAAACTAGAACCCAAAATATTCACCCTCTTGAGCAAATGGGGGACTCCAGAGGTAGACCTGTTTGCCTCCCCTCAGAACTACCAATTGAACAAATTCTGCACAAGAACTCCCCACAGTCAAGCTTGGAAAGTGGATGCCCTGTCCTTTACCTGGGAAAGCCTCTCTGTAACTTTCGCCCTCTGCCTCTCCTCTTGAAGGTGCTACTAAAGATCAAACAGGACAAGCCAAGCACAATACTGATTGCACCAGACTGGCCAAGCTAGCACTGGTACCACCTGTTGCACAGTCTGACACTGCTGCAACCATGGCACCTGCCTCAGACCTCTTCCCTGCTGTCCCAGCAGGCTGGCCAGATTCTGCACCCTCAGCTTCAAACCCTGAATCTTGCAGCCTGGCTAATTCCTTGAGCTCTCCTCTAGCATCCCTCAGTAAGCAGGTGCTGGATGTCATTCTGGAGGCAAGGAGGCCTAGTACTAGAAAATCCTATGCTGAAGAACGGAAAAGATACTGTTCCTGCAGCCAGGCTCAGGGGATGGGCTCAACAGTGCCCAGCTTACCTCATGTTCTACAGTACTTAACAGAAATGCTCCACAAGGGCCTATCCTTCTTGTCAATTAAAATTCATGCCTCTGCCATTTCTGCACGTTATAATACTGAGCCACCCCTCGCTAAAACAATTCCTTAGAGTGGCCAACAATTTAACCCACCAGGAGCTCCCACTCCAGCCTGCGACCTTAACTTTGTATTGGAAAAGCTCACTCCCCCCCCCCTTTGAGCCAGCTGCTACAGCAGAGTTGAAATTCCTTTCTTGGAAAACAGCCTTTCTTCTAGTCATCACTTTAGCAAGAAGAGTAAATTACAGGCCCTCATGGCAGTGGAACCCTTCATTATCTTCCATCCGGACAGGGTTTCCCTCAGGACTAATCCTTCCTTTATGCCCAAGGTGGTGTCTACTGTGGCCCTAAATCAGTCCATTCATTTGCCTGCTTTTTTCCCTAATCCACAAAACAAAGGGGAACGAATACTGCACTCTCTGGACATGCACAGACAATGTAGATTTTATTTGGACAGGGCTAAGCCTCTCAGAAAATCTGAACAGCTGCTAGTTTGCTTTGCTGCAGGGGCAGAGGGGAAGGCCATTTCAGAGCAAACCATTTCCAAATGGATAGCCCATTGCATTAATTTCTGTTAGAATCACCATGGAAATCCTACCCCACATGGGATAAGATCACATTCCACCAGGGTTGTATCTACCTCTGCCATTTTTTTCTCTGAGGAGTCCCTACTAGGGACATTCTAGAAGCTGCTACCTGGAACTCTGTACGTACCTTCACCAAGCATTACCACAGGCCTATCTTTTCTAAATCCAGAGCTGGATTTGCCACTGCAGTCTTGCAGAACGTAATAGCTCACCCTAATGCTCTTTACCTTCCTTAGCTTTGGGAATCAACCCAAATGTGATGACTGCAACACTGAAACACGAAGAACATAGTACAGTTGTGTACACATCATAAGTGTAGATGTTTGAGTGTATTCACTGTTGCAGTCCTGGTTACCCTCCCTCCAGCCCCCCTGACTTCTCTTGGCTCTACCTTTCCTTCTTGTTTGGTATATTTATTTTTTCTGGTGTATTTGCTTTTTGATGGGAGTGTATCATACCATATAATTGCTTCTTGTTGTGGGGGCACCTGACATCTGGGGGCAAGAAAAACTGATGTAATGACGTCGGCTGCATGTTTTATACCCCTGGCGACCTGACATCATGGAAGAAGAGACAGCATCCAATGTAGAAATCCTAAGACTCTGGTATTCAGGCCGGCTGAGGGATACCTGCAGGCAGATAACCCAAATGTGATGACTGCAACAGTGAATATGATCTAACATCTACATTTATGGTAAGTGTACACAACTGTATTTACTGAAATTTCTAGGGACAGTGGCTTCAACCATAACACTAGATCCTGTCACCAGAATGCATATGAGAATCCTTCAATGGCTCCTATTTTCCCAATGGTCGCTTCAAGAACTTCCTATGTCCCACCTAATCAGACTGAGTCATGCAAAAAGGACCTACGGTGGTGGATTCAGTCCAACCATGTGACTATCAGGAGACCCTTTATTCTACAACAGGCTGTTGCTACAGTAACCACAGACTCTTCCCAGATAGGGTGGGGGGTTGTTATCTGGGAAGGACAGTCCAAGGTAAATGGCAAGACCACAAGGCTGAGAGCAGTGCTTCTGGCGTTGCAAGCACTCCACGACTCTTTTCCACTAGGGACGATTGCAGTACAGTCAGACAATATGTCAGTGGTTTGGTACATAAACAAGGAGGAAGCAGATCATACCCACTTTGTTGCGAGGCTCAAAGAGTTTGGCAATGGGCAATTTCTTCCCAACGCTTTCTAGTAGCAATGCACATCCCGGGGAAATCCAGCGTGACAGCAGACAAGCTGAGAAGGGCACTTTTAATGCCTTATGAGTTGTCTCTGAACCAGAACATAATGGAAGAGATTTTCCGGAAATGGGGTCAGCCTTGCTGCGATCTTTTTGCCACTCCCATGAATGCCAAGTGCAGCAGCTACTTTGCCCTAATTCCCCCTCCGGGAGAGACACTGAGAGACGCACTTGTACACAATTCGTCTTCGGACTTCTTTATGCTTTTCCCCCGTTTCCCCTTATACCAAAAGTCCTCAAGAAAACAAACTCCTTGGGAAGCAGGATGATCCTCATTGCCCTGTATTGGCTTCAGCAAATTTGTTTCCCCTTCCTCTGGCCTCATCTTCAGGAGAAGCCGTGGGTTCTGGACCCAGTTTCAGACCTTCTGACACATATGTCAGGTGCACTTCATCCTTCTTTCCACACCTTCAACTTGACAGCATGGCTGCTCCACTTCCCAATTTAGTCAGGCTTCAAAACTTCACTCCAGCAATCAAACACACATTGATGTTCTCTCATAAAGCTTCTACTAGAAAACTATATACTGGCAAGTGTAGAAGATTTTCTCACTGGGCCCAAAATAGAAACATTGACCCTTTTTCTCTGCCTTTTCAGTCCATTTTTAGAATTCCTGGCAGAACTCTACCAGCAACGCTCTGCTGCAGCAACTATAAGAGTTTACCTGGCTGCAATTTCAAATTTCCACATTGGTGACCATTCTCCTAACTTAGTGTCACACAGGTTGTGTAACACATTTTAAAAGGCACTTCCTTGTTGAGACCTCCTTTTAAGGAATGACTTTCTCCTTAGGATTGAAATTTTATCCCATTTCAACTAACACTGCCGCCGTTCAAGCCTTCTTCATCTTGTGACCTAAAATTTCTTTCCTGGAAGACCATCTTTCTAGTAGCTGTAATATCCGCCAGAAGAGTCTCAGAGTTGCAAGCACTATCCATCAGACCTCCATACCTGATCTTTCATAAGGATAGGGTATCGCTACGAACTAATCCATCCTTTGTACCTAAGATCCATTGAGCTCCCAAGTGTCTTTCCCCAATCATACCAACAAGGCAGAGTATAAACTCCACCAATTGGACTTGCATAGACAACTCAGATTCTATTTGCAGAGAACTAAAGATTTCAGGAAATTTGATCAATTCATCCCCTTCTCTGAGGCAAACCAGGGTATGCCATATCTAAAGTCACCCTTTCAAACTGGTTTTCAAATTGTATCACCTTTATCTATACCTCCAATAATAGAAAGTTACCATTCAGAATTAGAGGTCACAAGCCAGAGTATTAGCTACATCCTCTGCCTTTCAGGCCAGAATGTCTATGGACAGTATTTGTGCTGCAGCTACATGGGCCAATCCTCATACGTTTATCACTCATTACAAAGTGGATTTGGCCTCCAGGGACAGGGCCTCCTTCGGTTCCACTGTGCTCAAAGGTGTATTCCCGTGAGCCCCCCTAGAAAAAGGTGCTAGGAACACTGTCCCATCCAAGTAAAAATGAAGGTGAGCTAGGACAACATAACATAAAGAAGTTATGTACTCACCATAACGTTCCATGTTTGTTGTCCTTCTTGTCATTTATTCTTACGACCCTTCCCTCTTCCAAGGACTCCTAGAGGACCTGGAGGTGATATTTCCTCCTTTACATGAGCTCCAGCTCCTTGATATATATATATATATATATATATATATATATATATATATATATATATCTATCTCTATATATGTATATATATATATATATATATATATATATATATATATATATATATATATATATATTACTCATTAGTATGTTAGCAGCAAACAAGATCTGGAGAGTTGCACCACTGCATCATGGGATACCTACATTGCTACGAGCCAAGTTTGAGACTTCCAGCTGTGTTTTAGGACGAGTCGGAGCTGAAGATCGGCTCCGAACCCATCCAAGTAAGAATGAATGCCGAGCTGGACAACAAACATGGAACGTTATGGTGAATACATAACTTTTTTATACTGTCTACCTAGACCTGGCTAAGGCATGCAACACAGTACCCTACTCCGGTATTCTGGACAAACTCACTGCACTAGGCATAAATCCCTATACAGCTCACTGGATTGCCAGCTGGTTCACAGATGGGACCCAGTAAGTCAAGATTGGTGAGACCACCCACACCAAGAGGCAGGTCACCAGTGGTGTACCACAGGGCTTTGTGCTAGGCCCACTCCTGTTTAGGATTTACTTCTTGGAGGTCACGGATAATGTCAAGGGCCTCTGGCTCAGCAAGTCCGGGGACAACTGTATATTGGGTGCTATTATAAACCCCCCCCCTATTCTGGGTCTAACACAGACAAATGACTGCTGCTAAAGTAATGGAGTAAAACTCAGTGCAAAGATGTGCATTATAGTTCATTTTGGGAAAACGTCTACCCGGGCAAATTACTCCATTTGTAAGATGACCATAAACATTGATCTGGGAACATACTTAGGCAGTTATCTGGCCTTTGACTAGTACATAGCCAAGGTGGTATGAAAGTCATTCTGTCTTGCCCAACTTATAAGTAAGCGTATGACATCCAAGTGCCAAGGAACTTATAGTACAACTCTACTAATCCCTTTTCAGACCCATCATTGAGTATCGCATCCCCTTTAGCATGTACTTGACTAGGCAGATGCTACAGTTGTAATGCCAGCAGATGTTCCTCACCAAAGAATCCAGCGTAATAAATACTGTCTGTGCAGATCACCTTGGAGCCCTATCTCTATACGTTGTACCCCCAGTTAAGAAGTACATATTTCCAGGGAGTGCAGTTGGGTTGGATGAGTGACTAGGTTTATAAAGGCGCTGGTGGTCATTTGCCTAGTGGTATAGCTTTGAAATATGGGAGGATTTGGATAATATGCATGAGTTTAGAAAGGTTGCTCTGGATCACTCTAGAGCAGAAACACTTTAAGCGCAATGATTTAGATAACAGAAAGTGAAAGGGTTGCCTCTAAATTTAGGAAGAGTATAACATGAAAAATAACCTGATATCCTATAGAGGTACTGGAAATATTTTGGAAATGTTATGAAAATTAAATAAAGCACAGAAATGTATAAAGCAAGAACATGCCCAAATAAAAATATTTATGGAAGACTTAATTATGTCAACATTAGATGAAGGTGGGACTGAATGAGTGACTGTTGAGAATAATATAAATTAGTGATGTATTTTCAGTCAACCGAGAAGTCACCAGGAACAGACAGTACTCCTGTGGACGTTTGAAAGTTTGTCTAGGAAGGTGTGGAAGCCAGTGATAAAGATCTGAAAGGTTTTGTTTAACAGTATTTTAAGAGGTGGAAGCACAAGCAGCTTGTAAGAATGCTGTGGTGGCTGTATTACCCAGAAAGAATGAACCCTTCTGACCCAGCTTTTTGTTAGACCCATTTCCATTTTAAACCATTGTCATAACAACTTTGTCTGTAATAGCTAAGAGAGTGGCAAAGATGTTGCTAAAATTGATGGATATAGATCTGTGTGGTTTTATAGAGAGGGAAGCTTTTATGGAGGGGAGGCAAACATTTGATAGCTATAACAACAATGATGATCAAGAGGTAAGCAGAATATAAGAAAATACAACTGCTGTTCATGGTTGTTGTTGCAGAGAAAGCATTCTATTAAGTCAGCTGGGATTTTAGAAATTGAGCAGTAGAAGAATTTGCATTTCCTGGAAGAATAATAGGGTGAATTAGGAGAATATATGAATGGACAGAGACTAGAATTAAGGTAGGAGGGCCCCTCTCTGACAATTTGCTTTTTAACAGAGAAGCTAAATATGGTTGCCCTCTTTCCCCTTTACATGTATGTTCCACTTAACATCCGGAATAGGGTCTATCTCATAGTACTTAGTAGTGCTTAGTACGGCACGTTCGTAAATGTAGTCGGATGTTGTGCCGAAAGACGTTAAGTGCCACATACTTGTATTAACTTTGCTATTGACAAAGAAAACAAGGGACTCAAATTCAAGGATGTAACTGATACGGTAATCAAGAAAAGTTAGCTTTATTTGCAGATATTAATTTGTATTTGAGAAATCCAGAAAAGGACATTTCTGTGTTGTAGAAAATTTTGAGGCAGTTTCAAGTCTTTCCAGCATGTAAAATTAAGATAAAACAAAGGCCATAGTGGTAAACTACTTAGCCACACACAAATTAGTTCAGCAATGACCCTATTTATGAGAACACAATAACAGCAGGTATCAATATATGGATTAAAAAGAGTTTTGTTATGGCAGCGGATGGTATGTGGAAAGAGGCTTAAGCAAAGGATAACACAAAACCTGAGAAAAATCACAGCATTTGATTATAGATATGATTAGTAAGATGCAAGCAGTGAAAATGATTTTAGTCCCTTTAGTTTTTTATACAGGTTAGGCATATTTTTATCAATCAGTGTCAGAGTTGTGAGGTATAGATAATAGAGCTGAAATAATTTATTTGGGAGGGGAATAAGGCAAGAGTCAAGTGGGAGAAGTTAATCATCCCTGTAGCACAACGTGGTTTAGGATTTCCTGATTTGAATGTATACATTAGAGATGCTCAGTTAAGGCTCATTTTCTTAACACATGCAGAAGATTATAAATTAAAGTGGAAAGGGGTGATGAAATGTGGAAGAGGTTGAGAAATAAGGAGAGCAGCATTTTTGGATGCAGATCCTTAAGGAAAATAATGACAACCACATAGAATATTAAAAAAGTAGTGGAAACCTTTCAAAGAACTAACCAAACATGGGAATGTAGAAAGGAGATTTTACCAGTAAGAATAACTGCCAATAGGGTATTGAAAATAGACAAGAATGAGCTGGAATTTACTGGAGAAATATGGCAAAGAAGTCAAGTGATTGGGAGCAGATACTCTGGAGATGGAAAGGTAATAAATTTGGAGAAGGTTGAGCACAAATTTGGACAGCGGCATCAGTAAAGAGAAAGGGCTAGAGGAGTACTGTGAAAGATCAGCTCTGGTGGAGTGTTTTGTTGAGTTTAGAACAGACGCTACTCTTATAAAAGGGGTAATTAATAAGGCATATAAAATAGTGCATGATAATTATAGTGGTCAAGCAGAAGAGGTGAGAAAAGATTGGTAAGAGAGAGAGAGAAAGCATTTTACAAATAAACAGTCGTATGACATCTGTATGGCACCTTAGTGTGATAGAAGTCCAGCAGGTTTAGGATTTTGCTTTGGAGTGTTTGCATAGGTATTTGTATGCCCTAAGCAGACTTCAGAGACATTTTTCTCAAGTAGATAAATGCTGGAAGTGAGATGGGAAGGAGAAAGGTTATTGGGAACACTTTTTTTGGAGTGTAATAAGTTGGCAGGTTTTAAAACGACTAATAGTTGTTTTGTAGGTTTTAAAATTTCCCCTACAGAGTACTTTGTCAGAAATGTTGGTGGATTCAATTATTTTAACAAAGGAGAGGATTCTTTTGAGCCGAGGCATATCAGCTGACCTGCCTAGACATAGTAAGGCCTTACTAAGTTTAGTACTGTTGGCTGCCAGATTAGCAATGGCTAGGAAATGGCAATTAAAAAAACTAAACCGACTAATTTATAGTAGTGACTGGTTTTGTAATGGAGATAGAAGCGATGGATGTGGAATGTTCAGAAAACAGGAGGAGTAAATTGTGTAGAAATAAATGAAATTTGTGGGAACAGTACATTCAAGAGGAGGAATGAGGTTTAATGGAAGGGACTAACTGAACAGTTTGAAGTGAATGATAATTCTTAAGAAAATGTATACTGCATGAAAATAAAGGAATGCTACTGTAGTTTGTTTTTTATTAATATATATGCACTTGTGTCATTGGTTAAAATGTGATTTAATAAAAATATTTAAAAAAATCTGACCCTAGATCCTTTTGAACTGGTAGCCTCAGGCCCATCGAGATGAATGTCCTGGGAGATTGCATTATTAGAGGCCAGTACTCTAGCGAGATGGATTTTTGAGTTGTAGGCACCTGCATACAAGTAGTTTTCCACAGTATTCCACAGAAGCAAAGTCAGACATGGAACAAACCACTGCTTCATTCCAATATAGTAACCTTTCTGGCTATCCACCTACCAGTTTCCTTCCCTAGGCCAGAAGGTGAAGGGAAATTAATTTTACACTGGTTTAATATCCACAGACAGCTTAATTACTATTTGTACAGGACCAGAGACTGCAGATGGATGGAATAGATGAGTTCTGTCTCTCTGGGAAGCTGTGCAAGCCAGTGATTTAAGAATGTGCTCTCTGGAGATCAAAGATGGCTGCGGTTTTGTAAGCACTGTTATTCCTAGCGGTCTGAAAATACCCAGAAAAAAACTCATTTCAGATAACCCAGAGGAACAATATGTACAAAATAATACGATGAACTCATCTAAAAGACACAACAGCAGCAACAGCAACAAAAAATCCAAAAAGAAGAGGGGAAAAACAGAAAAAAACAAAAGGATTAATTAAGGTTTACAGTCAAGCCGATGATGTGGTGCTGAGGCCCTGTCTTGCTGAGCTACTGAATCTCTGCAGTCTACCTAAACACAAAATGTCAAAGGAAGAAAACACCATGGGAACTTCTGCAGCAAAGAGTAAATACTTAGTTCTAGCTTCACCTGGAAAAGATGCAACTAAAAGACAGAAGGTCACAAAACAACCGGAAAATTCAAAAACTCAGCATAAGAATAAAACAGATCAGCCAGCTAACCTGGAAGACATACAAAAAGGCATTACTACCAATACAGCAAGCAATTCAAGACCTTTCCTTACAATTCAAAACATTTGGAGAATCCTTCAACAAAATCTTGATCAGAATGGAAAAAACAGAATCTAAAATCCTGGAAAATCAAATAAAAATAGATACTGTACAACAAAAAGCTGACTCTAAAAAAAAAATCCAAGACATGCAGGCTAAACTAATAGACCTTGAAGCACATTGTAGAAGAAACAACATAATTATCAGATGAATCCCTGAAGTTATTACACAATCTGATAATGGCCATCAGACAAATACTACAAATATTGGAGTAATCTGGAGATCCACAACAGATAATAGAGCTGCTGTCATCGTGCCTTAAGAGAATCTCAAACAGCAGACAAGCCCAGACCTGTCTACATTAAACTTTTAAACTACTAAGATACTTGAAAGATCTTACTTAATGCAAAAAAGAAAGGTTTTATTACCTGGCATAGCAGCAAACTACTCTCTGCTCAGGATCTTCCCATACAAATAAGGCAAGCCAGACAGCAGCTTTCACTATTCTGCAAATATCTAATAGAGAAGAATATAAAATTCCAAAAGAAATAGCCAAACTCTCTTCTTTTCCAATTCAAGGATGTAAAATACAAGATTGATGATCCAAATGAGGCTAAAAACACTTTCCAAGCAGTTTTCAAGGAAATTCCCTCTCTGGAAAGAAAATGATGAAAGACTGTCGGTAAAACAAGCCTTGGATGAACTTTTGTCCGTGTTGGAGTCGTTTTTCGCCTGGGAACATCTAATTCCAGATGGTTTCTGCTATGCTAGGCTTCTAAAACGTGGGAGCCGTCCACAAGGTGACTAGGGAACTTAAATCACCCTAACAGGCACAGAAAACACAGCATTTGTTAGCCAGTCAGACCAAATTAAAGGTTACCACCGCCTAGGACGTTAACTAATTGTGTTCCCCCTACGAAGCAGCTCGTGGCCAAAACACAGAAAAAAGTAAGAACTAGCAATAAAAATCATTATTATAAAGAAATGTCCCTGGAGGTCCAAAGAAGCAGAAAATCAACAAGATTATACTTTGAAGATCGTTTACAAATCCCAGATCTTTTAAACATCATTAGGTACTGAGCAGTAAAACTATACTAAATAAATGTATTCTGTAATAGGATGCAGAATATCTTAAACTTAACAGCTTTTTGCAGTTTGGAAAGAAAATCTGCAAAACAAAGTAAATGACACTGGCGTGACATGATGTAAACCGAACTACCAAGCATGTACTAATGTAAATATTTATTTTTTCTCCATTCTTGCTGACACTTTTAGTCTCATCTTATTGAACTACACATTGCTGTATTTGAAATAACCATAGTTTGCAAATACCAGAGATAGAGTAAGAGAACTGTAAATCTCAGTAGTATGTGTCTATATGTTGAGAAATGTTTGTTAACATGATGGTAGAGTGCTGTTTTGTTTCTTTATATGTTCCAGGGATAAAAAAAGTTTTATAAGGGAGGCTGCTCTGTTAAAATTGACTGTTATACAGGCGTACTAAACAATGTGAGAGGTTAACAGTTGATACCTCAGAAAATATGTAAAGTAGCTCAAATGATACCATTCTGACTGCTGGACAAGAACTATAGTTTAAAGGTCAAACTTCAAGCAGGAGCACTAAACAGACCTTTCATTAGTCATACGTTAGTTAAGTCAGATATAGCAGCAAATGAGCATTGATCAAACATTATCCATGGCTATGTAACTACAATGAAAATAGAAGGAATGTATAGATACCTGCACTATAACATAAAATACTCAAAAATAAATGTATTTCTGGGTACTACCTGTGATTGCTATCACTATAGGCTATTTCAGTGATGAATCTAGAAGAGTTCAGGCATTAAATAATAGTAAAGAGTTTATCAGAAGTTTTTTTAGGAAATAATGATGTTATAATATGTTAAATTCCGAAAGTGTTTAAGATTCTTTGCCTTAATTTACTGCTTACATTCCATAAATACTAAGCATATACAATGAGGTTCAAAAGGTTTTGTGCTGTATATATACTAATAGACAATTTTCGAATAATAGTGTTAATAAGTATCTTTACAATGTAGAGACTAGGAAGTAGTATTAAGGAGTGCTGTTTTAAGAACTGTTATGTTAGGCTTTCTCTACATTGGTGGTGTTAGTGATTTTAAGGTGAATTACATGAAAACTACACTACTTAAAGATAACTCCCTAACACACACAGTGGGAAAATATCATTCTTATAAAAAAAAAAAAAAAAAATGTCTTTCCCGTTGCTATTCTTGGTCCAGGGAAGTAATGAATAGGCATTGGGTTGGGATGGGGAAAGTTAAGTGCCATACACAAAAACACATAAAACGAGCTTACATAAAGAACCACACATATACGCTACATAAACGTCTCATGACATTAAAGACATTGAGGTAAATGTGGGAACTAGAATTGTGGAATGTTAAAGGCCTGCAGTGTTAAAAAGCAAAGGAAATCTATTTTTGCATCTTACATTTAAATCCAAAGCTAAAATAATTTTAATCCGAGAATCTCATCTTACTAAAGATCATTGGACAAACATAGAAAACAAGAAATGGATAAGACAAATCACAGCATCAGAGGGAAAAACAAAAAGCGCAGGGGTTGCAATAATGATTAAACAAAGACTTTCAAGGCAACATAAATAAGTTTGATGCTGACAAAGAGGGAAGATGATATATAGTCTACACTAACCCTGTTATTACAAAACCAGTACTAGCGCTTAATATTTATGTTTCATGCAATAACCAACAACACTTCATCATGTCATTATACGCCTTATTAACAAAATTTAAAGACAACTTTATAATTATTGGTAGAGACTGAAAGTCATATCAAAATTCGGATAAGGACAGATCTAGCCCCAATAAAATTTAATAAATAAGCCATACTAGCAATTAGGGAACTTGAACAAGATTTCAAACTATTTGATCATTTTAAGTACACTGAGAAAAGTAATAAAACAAAAAATTTCACCTTCTATTCACAATGTCACAAAATGTGGTTGTGGATAGACTTCTTTTTAATATCCGATATATTCCTTAACATGAAAGTAACAACCCAAACACACACCAGATTTTTTTCCGACCACTCTAAAATAACAGTATTTATCGAATGAAATAATAAACAATGACAAAGTAATAGAGGTTACAACTGGACATTGAACCCCAATCTCTTAACAAAAGATGTAATAGAAGCCATTACTACTCTCCTAAACTCCCTAACTTCAAATCTGTCCAGCTCACAATTACCTGTAGATGTTGAATGGGCTTCGACAAAAGCTCGAATTAAAGTTTTTCTGATTAACAAGGCAGCACATTATAAAAAAAAAAACTATTCTCTAAGGAAGAATCCGTATTAAAAGATAAAATTAATCAACTGGAATTGGAACTAATGTCAGGGCCTAGCAAAGACACTGAAGAGCTCCTAAGGAAAATACAGAGAGAACTATATCTAAAAGAAACAAGAAATCTATCATTCAGTGAAATGAGAAACTTTGCTAAATACGCTGAGACTATTCAAATACCATCAAGGGCTTTAGCGAGAATAATTTCTACATACAAATCCACACCTACAATAACAGAAATTTATCACCAGAACAAAGCATATAGGAATATCCAAGAAATAATAAACCTTTTTGGGTAACTTTACTCTCAGATTTACGGGGAACAGATGTTACCATCCTTAGAATTGGACAGAAAAGCTTTCCTTCCAGATATAGTTTTCCCTAAATTAGATGCTAACCAACAAAATATCTTAATAAATCCAATCTCACTAAATGAAATTATCGACAATTCAAAATCTAAATTAAACAAGGCTCCAGGCCCAGATGGCCTCACATCAGAATTTTACAAGTGTTTCGCTCAGTTGACAAAATACTACAGCAGGTACTAAACTGTATAATAAACAACAAAATAAATGACCTGCACTTTAATGCCTCGAAAAAACATCTTTATTTTGAAAGAACAGTCAGATCCTAAAGACCCAACAGTTACAGACCAATCTCATTACTAAATATAGACGTTAAAATTCTCACCTCAGTTCTAGCAAACAGACTGAAGAACATTATGATTAAAATTATATCACCAAGCATAGCAAAATTAATTTAAAATGGGTGGCGAAAGCCAAACACACTCTGGCTAGGCTTATAAATGCCCTAGGGCAGATAGCTAGTATGAACCTATGAACCAAAACAGTCAGGATTTACTCCATCTAGACAAACTAGTGACAACAAAAAAAAAAAAAGGTACCAACGCAGACCAGTCGAAATGTTTAAAAACAAAATGCTTTACTTGCTAGCGCTTTCATGCGGAAATTCACCACACTTCTTCAGACAAGTTTAACAGCATATGTGACATCAAATATATATTCATTACGAGAATAATTAAACAATTAGTCTAAGTAGTTAATTGAAACATCAATTGAATCATTAATTTAAAATGTTTCTTGAAAAAAACAGCAGCAAACAACCCAATGTCGTACAAAAAACCCCCAAATCAATATAAATAAAAACAATCCTTATATATTTTTATACTAGAAATCAATATACATTTAAATCTATAAACTATTAATTTAAAAATGTTCAGAACAACTAGGTAATACAATTATCTTATAAGAGCTTTAAGCTTTAAAAGACATTTAATTGAAGAGGTCTCATTGAGACCTGGAAATACACGAGCATTAGTTTTAAGTTGCCATAGCAACTCTTGTTCTTCAAGTATAAGATTCCAGGGGACCCCCTCTTGGATTTCTATTAATTTTTGAACTACTTTAAATAAAAATTTATGATTTTTATTCTCCATAATATGCTTAGCAAGGGCGTTTGTAGTAATATTTTTAGAAATAGCGTATTGATGTTCATAAATACGCTGTTTAAGTTGGCGTTCAGTTTTGCCAAAATAGTAAACACAACATATTTGGCAAACAGCCAAATAAACAACTCCTTCAGTTTGGCAATTATATTTATTATTAATAAAATATTTTACCCCTCTTATTTGAAATGTGGAACCAGTTTTGATGTATTTGCAATAATTGCAGTGTCCACATTTATACATGCCTTTATTTGGTTTATACTGTTGGGGGGAACGTTCCAATAATGCTTTTAAAGATAGTGTTTTTTTAAAAACAACCACTGGTTTCACGCCCAAAATTTCACGACATTGTGAATCTTGTAAGATCAAATCCCAATTTATGTTCAAGATGTTCCTGAACCCGATCATAAATTCGTTATATTGGGTTAACAGACTAGATCTATAGTTGGTAGGACTGCGAAACGCACGTCCATTACTAATATTGACCATAGTGTCATCCAAATTAGAAGGCAATAATTGTTTATTACTTTTCTGTAAAAGAGGTGCTAGAGATCCATTTTTTCTCTTCAATTCTACTTCTTTCATCAAGTTATTAAATAATTTACCTGAATAGCCTCTATTTGTGAACATTTCTTTGAGTATAAAACATTCTGTATAAAATAAGTGATCTTCAGAACACATACGTGAGGCACGGACCAATTGGCCTTTAACGATGCCTCTTTTTTGGGAATAAGGATGATGACTAGAGAAATGCAAAAAGGAATTACTGTATAAAGGTTTCCTATAGATACAAGTAACAAAACATTCTCTAAGCACATCCTTACAAATAAGAATATCCAAAATATTAATGGATTCTTCATCTGAGGCAAAAGTAAATTTTAGAAAGAAGGTAAAAGAATTCATTACATTTGTTAACTCTTTTATCTGTTCATCATTGCTATTAATAATCATGAAGATATCATCTTGGTACCTTGTGTACCGTACAACTATTTGTTGGAATAAAACATGGTTAAACAAAAAGGAATGTTCCCAGAACGCCATAACAGCATTAGCGAAGGTGCCCCCACATGGGGAGCCCATCGCAACACCTGTTTGCTGCAAATAAATTTGGTCCTTAAACATGAAATAGTTGTTACTCAATACCAAGTCTAATAAACTAAGTAGATCAATATCTCCACCAGGATAACGTTTGAATAAAAGAAATTCTCTAACCCAGTCGAGCCCAATATTTTGGGGAATGACCGTATACAAGTTACAAACATCAGCTGTCAGGAGTTTGTAATTGCTATCAAAAGGAATGGTGTTCAAATTCCTTAATACGTGCCATGAATCAATACATATCTGGGGTTCAGTTTTCAAAATTTCCTTTAATTTGATATCGACCCATTTGGCGTATGCATATGTAATTGATTGCCTGCCATCTATTATGGGTCTGAAAGTTAAGTTACTAATTCCCTTATGTAACTTAGGAACCCCGAACATGACAGGGGTAAGGGGTGCTGGCATACTTAAATAATGATATAAATCTGAAGAGATACTTCCTTCAATGAATAAGTCACTCAAAGCATTTTTAATTTTTTGATATGCTTGGTTAAACTAATTTTTGGAAATCATTTTATAAGTATCCGATGACAACATTGATTTAATCCTGCTATCATAGTCTTCTTCGTACATTAAGACCGCACCCCCTCCCTTGTCTGGTTTCATAACACGTATTTGTTCGCTCTTGACTGACTGAATCATACTCATTGCTAAGCTATTACTTTCACCATCAAACAGATGTTGATTATATAAATCCCTCAAATGAATTTCAGATATTTTTTCAAAAATAGCCAAATGATTATTGAGGGGTGGATTATATGTACTAGGTACACGTTCCTCGTTCAAAATACTGTTACAGCCTTTAAACAATACATTCAAATTGAACTTGCGTGTATATAATTTTAAATCGCATAATGCCCGACCTAGATTCAATTTAGTGGGCAATGCAAAATTAAAGCCCTTAGCAAGCAGATCAATGAGACCCGTAACGGGTACTAAAGAAGTATAATTATAAACTTTAAAGTCTTTAATACTGTTGTATACCACAGATGGCGTACCATTCAAATGACGCGTTGTTACCTCTTGCGTCGATTGTATACCTTCCTGTTCTGAGCTTTCTTGTTCCAATTCGCATTCGTTTTCTTGCGATTGCATTGTTGCTGCTGAAAACCCGGGGAAGGTAAATCACGATCGTGCACGTAATTTCTTTGGTTGTGAATCCTTTCACTTCGTCGAACCCCAGGTGTTATATTCGCGTTAAGTTCTTGTTGTTCCTCCTGTAGTTGTGGGAACTGATCAAAGTCCACGTCAGACGCAGAATCCGCGTCATTGTTACTAACCACGACGTTGCGTGATTTACCTTGAGGCAAGGAAAGTGATGTGTTCGTAGTAGGTGGAGCCGGATATGCCATATGTTTATCATATGCCTGTTTATCTCTGGCGAATTTATGCTTCTTAGTCTCATTGATTTTACTTAGTAAGGAATTGATACTAATAAAAATCCTTCCATAGTCATACTCATAACGATGGAAATCATGATCGTCTTTGATTTCTTTCTCAATTATTTCTAGTTGTAATTTTAGATCCAACATTTGTGTATTATAGGCGCCAATGAGAAGCTCCAAAAAATTAAGCCCCTGTTGGTTAAAAAATTGAATCAATTGTTTATGAAAGGCAGAGTCTTTAATAACACCCGATGGATACTTCCATTGTCTCAACCCCTTAGGGACAATGCTGTGCCTAATACAACTAGTGACAACACCTTAACTCTTGAAGCTATGATAACTTTTGCAAATAAAAAAAATTCCTGTATACGCAGTGGTGGTAGATGCTCATAAAGGTTTTGACAGAGTAAACATCACGTTCTTACTTCAACTTTTACCCTATTTTGAGTTCCTAACAAATTTATTCAAATAATTAAAATGCTATATGAAAACCCTTACACTAACCTATACATAAACAGATCCTCCTCAAACAGAATCGAGATTAAAACTGGGACAAGGCAAGGATACCCTTTATCCCCCTTCTTATTCAGTCTCTACCTTGAACTGCTCTTCCTGAACATTAAACAGATGGTATATCATAACCCACCATCTATCTTCAAAACTAAAATCTTTTACACAGCCTTCACTGATGATTTAAACGTCTACTTCACCACTCCTCACTCTGACATACCCAAAATATTAAAAGCAGTTGAACATTTCTCAAAGTCTATCTAATTATAGACTAAACTTAAAACCATTATTTTCCCTTTAAGCCCCCCCAAACTACTATCATTATTCCCATTTTTAGATGCAATTAAGATAAAAGATTCAGCCAACATCTTGGGATTACGTTTTTTCAGAACAAGAGAAACTTTTACCAAAATAATATACTGAATAAATGGAATATGATAATGCAAGACTGTAACAGATGGAATAATCTTAAAATACCATTCCTGTCCATGGTCTCATTAAAATGAATATTCTATCCAAAATAATTTATGCATTTATGACCTCACAAGTGGTAATACATAACAAGTTCTTCAAACATACATACGTTTGTAGCCAAGTTCATCTGGGAACCTAAAAAAACAAGAATCTCATACCAAAAACTTTCATTACCAAAACTAAAGGAGGGGGGGACTAAACTTACCAGATTTTAACCTATACTATATCTTTATCAATAGTAGCAGAATAATAAGAATAGCAGAATATGCCCTTTCACCCAGTACATGGACTCCAGTATGGCTGGAAATATATTATAACTATATAAAATCTCTTGAATTTAATCCTAGAGCTGTTCAGTTTTTAACCAAAAAAGACATAGCAGCTTATAAGATCCTTGATCCCATAAAACCCTTCACCAGCACACTTCAGAAGCTATTTATTTCCCTTGATCTTGGGCCAGCATCGGACATCCTTCAACCAGTCCATAATAACCCAAATCTAAAAATTAATAACTTAATGATAAACCTCATTAACTACCTTTTATTAAAGGACATGAGAATTCGGGATATCTACCCTTACCTCGACTATACAGTCCCAGAGCTTAGATCTCAACTTAGCTTACCAAAATCTTACATAATTATCGTAAGACAAATTAAAGAGAGATGTTCCGTACACCTTCAAAATATTAAAGTAAGTAGATATAAACAATTGTGAAACTTTATGGAAATTGATGCTATTCAGGCAGAAAATAACCAACACATGTAAGTTAATATCATAGATTAAATTCCAAAACAACATACTAATTTCTAATTCTTGGTTAAAAATGAATAATCAGTAATTGAACAACAGTTAAACCAGGCTTTGTCCTTAACAATTAGAGCTTTACCACTGAAAAAGGTAACATACACACAACTCATGATTAACAACAATGCTTATCACACTCCTCAAGTACTATGCAAATTTAATTCTTCCAACTCACCATACTGTCCATATTGTAGTTCACAAGAAGCAAATCTAATACATGTGTTTTGGAGCTGCAGATGTGTATTTAAACTATGGAACTCATTAAAAATCCAACTTCAAAAACAAGGATATGAGAAAGTCACACTTACATGGGAATACACACCACTTCATATTTCCCCTCCAGAAGTATCCCAAAGCCAAGTGAACATTCATGTTACACTATTCCTAATAATGAAACTCTACATAGCATCCAAATGGGGGGACAGACTGAACATTAACTGGGATGAATCCAAAAAGATGGCAGTCAAACATCTGCTAGCTCATAGGTGGGTAATTGACACGAAAAATAGCATGATCAAGAAACTAAAAATATGGGAACAGGTCTTTAACACATTGATAGCGTAATCCATCCGCATCAGCATAAGTATACAGGTCTCTAATCTCAAAGAAACATCTCTAATATATGTGAGGATATGTTTTGGCAAGAAGTCTACAATATCATAAGCTTACTAAATGACTGTGATAAAATATATGGCACTTTTGTACAGATGTAAATAATTTGGTTTCATGATTTTGTTTAGGTATTGTTCACATATTATGATGTACCCAGTATACTCCCACACTGTATTTGTTGGTCTGTTTGTCTTGTATTTTAGAAAAATCAAAATAAAAAAATTTGGGGGGAAAAAAGATGTGCTGTCCACATGGCTAGCTATTCCCTACTTTTTCTGTAATAAAAAACATGTCAAAGTCTTGCATGGACAGACAAAGGCATATTGTACTACAATGGGGTTCAGTATGATGAAATTTGAGAACAGTAGCTATGTTTTTAAATAAGGGGTATAACTTTGTTGTGATTAGGAAGGCTTTACAGAAGATTGTAGGGCTGGATGATGATTCAAAAAAGAGAAATACACCAATATTAGACATGAGGATGGGATAAGAACATTGTATTGCTTTTTAGGAAATAGCCCTGTTTCCAAGACTAGGGGAAATATTAAAATATTACTGGAAATTTCTTGTCATAGTGAACTTTCTAAAATATTTTATAATGTGCCTTTTATTTCTTATAGATGTGGGCAAAACCTGAATGATATACTTGTTTGAACTTATTTTGTGTCTCCTGATGTTATTGTTAATTTTCCAAGGCTGTTTGGTACTGTTCTTTGTCATAATTGTAATATTTGTAGATTTATACTACGTTTTAAAAAGGTAAATAACATTAGATTTGATTCAACTGGAACTTTTTCTTGTACTACTGAGGGCATTATTTATGCTCTTAGATGTCCCTGCAACCTGTTCTATATTGGGGAAAGTAAAAGAATGTTTAGGACAGGGTTGCAGGAACATGTTAGGGATATTAAGAAGCAAAAATTAGAAAGTACTGTTGCAGCTCATTTTAAAGAACACCAGAATAGTGATTTTTCACTATTACAAGGCACAATTCTTGAAAAAGTACAAGTTAAATTAGGAGATAATTTTATATTAAAAGGTAGACTTCTTTTTAAGAATTCTGTTTTTATATTGAAATATAATACTTTAGTACCTCATGGTCTTAATTGTGAGATGAATTGGGAATATTTAGTTTGTTTTATTGATTAAAGTAATTGTTGGTGTGTTTGTTATATAAGGGGTATGTTTGGCATTGTTTGTTACTTCTTGAAGGCTGTTGAACTGAGGTGCTAAGGTGAAGTGTATTCAATAAAGTATTCTTGGGTCAGTAGCCTATTTTATTTTATTTCTTTTGTTCTTATATATAATTTGATTTTTATATGGCTACTACTGACCCTTCTGTAAAGATACGCTGCATTTTTTCAGATGAAGGCTTTTCGAACTCCCTGTGTTCATCTTTAAGTTTTTTCTCAAGGGAGTATGGAGAATTATATTATACAGGGTGGACAAGGTGATGCAGAAAATGGAGAACATCTTGTCATAGGCATTGGTGATGATTCAATAAGATTTTTAGATAACGTTACTAAGAAAAAACAACAGGGAATAAATAATCCCTTTGCCATGGTGGGACAAGTGAGTACTGTTTTTCTTTCCATGGAACCCAAGGAATTGCGTGCTCATTTTGAAAAGTTGCTGTTTAAAGAGACTAAAATATATTTTAATATTTTGGGATTGCAACGTCTCTTTGGGACTCAGTGCCTTTAAAAGTCCCTCAACCCTGTTTGATTCTAAAAATGTGGGGGATAAAGTTTTTTGGGACCATTGGTTAGCAGCAGCACATAAATGCTGTATGGAGTGGGTCTCGATTTTAATAGAAAGAGACCAAGTGAAACAGTGAAAGGTAAAAGATGAAATTTGTGGTATGTATACTGAAATGGTCTCTCAGTTTATTGCTGCTTGACTTGATAATTTGTTGAATAGTATTAAGGAAAAGTTGAAAACTTTTGAGACAGAACTGGTGAGCAAAAGAAAACTAAATTAGAGAGAGACATCCGTGATTACAATACTGGGTCGGCCTTCATTTGAAGGTCCATTTGGAAGGCTGAACGACATTAGAAACCAGTACGTCAGACTAGAGGTTTTAAAAAAACTCAAACTGTTTAATTTGTTTCATTGGAAGGCACAGGTTATACTACAGATAAGGAGGGGGCTGAGAAATCATTTCCCTCACTGCCACCTGCACAGGCATCGTTAATACAGCAACAGCATTTTCATAGTAATGGAGGAGAATAAGAATTTAACAACCGAAAGAGAGGCACTTACGCAGCTGCATCTGCGTCAGATGGACAGTTTAGACCACTTCAGAAGAAAGGTTGATGGCCATAACCTAGTGACTGAATGTAATTCTCTCGTTAATTTATCTGGATGTTCATTGTTAAAAGGTTAATGTTCTGAATTTGGGTTTAAAGTTTATACCTACAGTGTTACCGTGTCTGTATGTTTTAAAGCAGGAAATTTTTCAGTTTGTACGCAAGTTACATTTGAAATGTTTTTATGATGACAAATAGAAGTTGATCATGTTTCTGATATTTCTGATAAGAGTTTTTTTTTTCTTTCGATTCTAATGTACGTGAGGTAGTTAATGACAGTGTGGTTTCTAATGCCTGTTGTGTGAATACTTGTTATAATCCATATAAAAGTAAGTTTATATCCCCTTCTAATAATAAACATCTTGAACAGTTTGCAACCATGTTGAATTATTCAGTTGAAAAAATATCTGAAGAATTTATTAAGAATAAAGAATGTATACATTATACTTTAACAAAGAGTAAGTGGGAGGCCTTAAAAAGTTTAAGTGCAAGAAAAGACTTTGTTATTAAGTCATCCGATAAGGGTAATAAGATAGTGATTATGCATCACACCCAGAATGCACAGATGTGCCTTGAACATCTAAATAATGAGTGTGTTTGTGAAAAAAATGATAGTTCATATAATGATGCATTAGCAAAATTTAAATGCCTATTAGATAACTGTTTGAGACTAGACTATTTTTCTAAAGATGATGTGGAAAGAAAGTTTAGTGTGGAGGGATGCAGTATTGCAGCCTTTTATTGTTTACCGAAAATACATAGACATGAAAACTCCACCTGGACAGCCAATTTTCAGCCTCTAATTATTTTTTTGCATAATATTGACGTTTTAGTGCATATTTTTCTTTTCCCATTTGTTGAAAAACTTTCACCTTGTATTGGATTCTTTTGACATTTTTAATACAATTTCTGCAATTAAATGGAATAAAAGGATGTAACTCTGAATATTAAAGTTTGTACACCAATATTAGACATGAGGATGGGATAAGAACATTGTATTGCTTTTTAGGAAATAGCCCTGTTTCCAATTTTATTATAGACTTGGTACATTTTTGTCTCATGAATAACTATTTCCATTTTAAAAATATTTATCAATTACAAAGTACTGTCATGGGGGTACCCTTTGCCCCCATGTATGCAAATTTGGTGATGACCTTATTTTAGATGGATTATTTATACCGGCATGAGTTTATGAAAACGTTTAATATTATTATAGATACACTGATGATTTCATTTTTGTCGGGATGGTCAAAATAAGGTGGAAAATTTCCTGGTTGCTTACACAAAAAATGCTTATAACTTAACTTTTGATAGGTTGCAATGTGGTAGTGAAGTTACATTTGTTAGATACATGTTTGAAGGGTCTTGAAAGTGGAATTGTTTGTACATCTATTGATAGGAAGTTTATAGATGGGGACAATATTTGCATGGGGATAGTTGTCATCCCCCCATTTATTAGCATCTTTACCCTGTGGAGAATTATTACAGTTACATAGGAATTGTAATAATAATGGAGTTCTGTATGATGAAATTTTGAGAACAGTAACTATGTTTTTAAATAGGGGGTATAACTTTGATTTGATTAAGAAGGCTTTACAGAAGGTTGTAGGGCTGGCTGATTATTCGAAAAAGAGAAATAACTTTTATGAAGATAAAAATATTTATGGGCAAGAAAAAAATGCATGTTATGGTTTATAATATTTTGAGTGAAAGATTAGGGGAAATATTAAAATATTACTGGAAATTTCTTGAGTGTTAGGGAACTTTCTAAAATACTTTATAGTGTGCCTTTTATTTCATAGATGTGGGCAAAACCTGAGTGATGTCCTTGTTCAAGGTTATTTTGTATCTCCTAATGTTATTGTTAGTTTTCCAAGGCTGTTTGGTACTGTTCTTTGTCATAATTGTAATATTTGTAGATTTAGAGTACATTGTTTTAAAAAGATAACATTAGATTTGATTCAACTGGAACTTTTTCTTGTACTACTGAGGGTGTTATTTATGCCCTTAGATGTCCCTGCAACCTGTTCTATATTGGAGAAGGTGAAAGAATGTTTAGGACAAGTTTGCAGGAACATGTTAGGGGTATTAAGAAGCAAAAATTAGAAAGTACTGTTGCAGTTCATTTTAAAGAACATCATAATAGTGATTTTTTCACTATTATAAGGCACGGTTCTTGAAAGTACAATTTAAATTAAGAGAATTTTGTCTTAAAAGATAAACGTCTTTTTAAGGAGTCTGTATTTATATTAAAATGTAATAGTTTAGTACCTCATGGTCTTGATTGTGAGATGATTTGGAAATATTTAATGTAATTGCTTTTTAATTGGTCTGTTATGTAAGGGATATGTTTGGCAGTGTTTGTTGCTTCTTGAAGGTTGTTCAGCTGAGGCACTAAAGTGAAATGTATTCAGTAAATTATTCTTGGGTCAGAAGCTTCTTTAATTTTATTTCTTTTGTTGGTAGTATGTATATTCTACCACAATGGCTGTTGCCTCCTCAGAGCATTTGTGAAGCAGCTACTTGGTTTTCTTCCACACTTTGTCCAAGCACACTGTAATCATGGATGCACAATACAGGGGACAAGGTGGGTGTTTGTGGAGATAACCCTCCAAAACAGTTGTACAAAGAGAAAATAGCTGGAAAAATCCTATTTGAATATGGGCTACAGAAGGTTGGTGTCATTTTTTGTATGATGACCTCATAATGAGCTATATTACCATACATAAAATGATTGTTGGTTTGGCAACCATGTTACATACCATTTTTTTCATGCTGTGAAATTTTAATTGCCGTATTGCAGTCTGTGTAATATTTGTTTTTTTTAATCTGAGTAGTAATGTGGATTTTTGCTAGTGTTTGCATTAAATGTGTTCTGTTTTTCAGGCCAGAAGGGTATTGGGTTCAAATCTGTTTTTAAAGTATCTGACTGTCCAGCAATCCATTCCAATGGTTTCCATATTTACTTTGACAAGAATAGCGGCCCACTAGGTTATATCTTACCGCATTGGCTTGATGATGAAATTTTTGTGGACCTGAGTAGTACTGGACTTGACAAGGGCAGGTAGGAAGTCCTGAAACATGTTGATTATTTGCTTTGTCCTGTTGGACCTACTATGTTGTCAGATTTTGACAGTTGTATTGCAGTGTATGATTTTCAAGCTCATATTTTTGATTATTGTTTCTAGCTTGTATAGTTTATTCAGTTTTCTAAATATATAATTTTCTTTTTCTGTAAGTTGGACAACAACAATTATTTTGCCACTGAAGTCAGAGAGCTATCAGACAAGAAACTTGTTCCATGATGTCCACCCATCTCTGTTGCTGTTTCTTCATAGACTACGTTCTGTTACTGTTGTTGACAAAGTAAGTCAAAAGCATTTTCTTCTTCTATATTGATTGATAATGTTTGAGTTCTGTGTTTGCTGTTCTGGTACAGTAGGTGCACATGCCATTCCCATAGTTTGTAGAGTGTATAGAAGTTACTAGGAGTAAGATATTTCTTTAGTGCACATGAAGCTTGATAAGGAAGGAACCACTGGTTGCAGTCTAAGATGTCCTCCTCTGTGGTCAGAAGTCTTTTTTTCTTTTCCATCCTGGTCACTCTTTGTAAGTGGATAATATAGGGCACCTTTTGTACGACCATTTGCAGACCATCAAATGAGTAACATGATCTCTTGATACTTTTCAAGGCATGGAATTTTGAACTCTGTACTACTTATAAAGCTCTCAGCCATTAACATCTCAGGACCTGTATTTTAGATTCTGCAGTAGAGATTTTTTACATTTTAGTCATTTTAACTTTTTTCAGTGATGGCATTGATTTTGTGAATTAATTCTTCTAGAATCCTGAAAAGAACTGGATTGTCTAGCTTGTTGTGTAAAGACTCCTTAATTCAGGCAGCATACTTTTAAGATGGACTAGTCTCATTTTTAAAGTCTACTTGTAGTGCTACATTGTCTGCATCAGTTTTCCCTGATTTTGGCTCAGAATTCTTGCTCTGTCCCTCCAATCCCTCCTAAAACTGCTGATTGTTGGAAAAGGGTGGTGGATTGCACTTAAATAATGACTCATTTGAGTTGGACTTCTTTTACTTCAGAAAATGTATGAAAATTCACATTCTCTTGAATTCTGTCAACCTTTCCAGTTAATAGTACATATATATTTTAAAGAGTGTGTCTCATTCGGGTAATTTGTCCCTAATTATTTCTGAAGGTAAGAGATTGAGGGCTATGCTCTTGAGTGAAAAATGCCTGTTATCCTAACTGTTGCATTGCACCATCAGCTATAGTCTCTGTGTTCTGAGGAACATACTGCTAGTTCACACAACAAAATTTAAAATTCGCTACCTGGAGTTTGTCGCACTTTCTCTCATCAGCCCGTTTCAATTATAATATCATTGGTTCTGTTAGTGTATCCTTGCCGTTTGCAATTTTGTTTTTGTGTTTGCATTCACTTGAAGAAGTGTACTAGCCGCAAAGTTGGCGTGTATATACTCTGTTATTGGTATTTTGTTGTTGTGCTTTTAGTTACTAAGGAAGCATAGTAGCCACAAAGGTACAAGCACTTTTTCAACCACCTTGTCAACTGCCCTCTCTACTGCCCTGTGCTGTAAATGGGTTCCTGTCAGAAGAGTGAATGCTCTTCTGTCGAACTGTAAAGTTCAAAAGCTGAGAATGTCGAAGTCACAGAACAGCGATGTCCCCCCCCCCCCCCCCAGGGAAAATATTGCTGGGCCATTCTCGGGACTTTGCTGTTTTCTCCACTGTGGTGAGATCTTGGAGTTGGTTTATTTATGTTGGGGAGGTCTGGGGGGGGCAGAGCCCCCACTTTATTTTGTTTGTATATTTATTTATTTATTTTTTTAGATCAGCAACTTTTTTCCCTGCGAAAAAATTCATTGATCTGTGACTTCAACTTTTTTGGGTTTCGAACTTTACAGTTTGACAGAAGAGCACACTATTCAGATATAGACACCTCAAAACAGTTAGACCCAGCACAACTTCTGTATAACTGCATCTGCATCTAAGAACTTTGCTGAGCATCAGGATTCTACCATTTGTCAGCCAGCCACCCGCAAAAATTAATGTATGTTTAATTCCTAATACTAAACTGTGTACTTTTCAAACCGCTCCTTGCACATCACCAGAACTTGCAGATACCTCCCACCTACCCCATCCTTTCTGTCGTGCTTTACATCCCTCTCTGAAATACCTCTCTAGGCTGTTGAATATTTCAAGGTAATCTATTCTGCCCTAAGTTTTCACCAGTCAAGTTCACAACCTACCAACTCCTTTGTCCATTCTGTACAAGCTGCATTTTTTCCGACTTATCTGAAACCTTTTCCCTACTGCTTCTGTGTCTAGCTGGTATCGGTACTGCTGTTTCCTACCATTCTGGACCTTCACTTCCCTATACGAATTCCCTGTTGCTACTTTGCTAAGTCAGAAACTCATTCCTACATGCTTCTCCACTTAAATTTCCCTGCTCTGGACTACCCTACATTTCCTCTCCTTTGTTTCTCCTCATCTTCCTTCTTAAACTGTAAAACCGTCTCTGCCTGGGCTGCTGTGTAACCATTTATTTTCTTTTTTTCTTTTTTTGCAAGCAGCTTGGTCCAGGTGTAGGCTGGTCCATTGACTCTCGCTATGCTCATCCTCACTGCTCCCTTACCCTACCCCCATTCCCACCCACCCCAGAATGCATTACATTTATAGATCACTCTCACTGACCCAATTCTCTTAGGACCACCCCTTCAACTCTCTAATCCATAAATTACGTCCTGCACAGTATCCTCCTGTCTTATAATTCCTCAGTGTAATAAATCCCACTTATCTTGTAAATTACCTTTAAGCACTTTTCCTTCTACTGCACGCTAACATCTTCCTCCCAATTCACAACTTGATCCTATACTCCCCATTCTAGGCAACTCTGTCTCTACACCTCTCTTTACTCCCAACTTCTCTACAGATTAAACACACTCGCCTACTTTTCATTTACTCCTCTCAACTACTTATCCAATTACTATAGGTTCATACTAGGCTATCTGCCCTGAGGCAATTATAAGCCTAGCCCGATTCTGTATGGCTTACGCCACCCCTTGATTTGAGTATACTGTGCTCTTTTTAAGGTTTAGTTTACTGTGCCTCTGTCTAATAGTGACACGGGAGTAATCCCTGGGACAAACCTACGATCTCCCATCCACCTATCGAGATTCTTCTTGAAGAGATTCAGTAAGGTGCTCTGCATCACATGAACTGGAATTCTATTCCATAGCGAAGGGAGCCTCTGGGTTATGAACCTGTCCCTCCAGCAAGTTCTATTTATTTCTGTGCTGAGGTTCAAGTCCCTCGAGCGTGTGGCTCTAAGGGATTTAGATTTACTGAGGTGGAGCATGTCCATTAATTCTGGATTTGACATAGCTTTGTATGTCAGGCATAGATCGCCTCGAAGTAGGCGGTATGCAACTGAGTAGAGCTGGGGTTTTTTTAAGCGAGCAGCATATGGCATCTGTTTGAGACCCTTGATCCTCTTGGTGAGATACTTTTGGGGTCTTTCTAATTGCTGCAGGTGTCGGGTAAGGTACATCCCAAAAGGGGCATTGTATTCTATTATGGGCCTGATGAGGGATGAATAAAGGGGCACGATTACCTCTCTTGATCTAGATGTGAAACCCTTCGTGATGAGGTGGGCTATGTAGAAGGTCTTTCTAACCACTTTGGCAATGTGGTTTTCAAAGGAGAGATTGCTATCAACTTGGATCCCCAGGTCCCTAATAACTTTCTCTGTACTTAATGGGTTTCCGCCTATGTGGTAATTTGTGGGCACATTGTTTTGCCAAAGGGTATGACTATACATTTTTTGGCATTTAGCTTTAAACCATGGCACTGGCACCAGTTATCTGTCTCTGTGAGACCTTTTTGAAGGATGTTTGTGTCAGCTGGAGAGTTGATTATGGCGCCCAGTTTGCAGTCGTCTGTGAACTTGGTGAGCCATAGTCCTCCCACGTTTGCCTGTACCTCGGAAAAGTATATACCGAACAAGAGTGGTCCCAGGACAGAACCCTGTGGGACGCCACTTGTGACTGGTTTCGAGTCTGACATGGCTCCAGCAACTCTCACTCTGTGGGTTCTGTCTTTGAGCCAGTTTGCGACCCATCTTGTGGCATAGGGGTTTATATTTAAGCTGGATAGCTCATCTATGATGCCCGAGTGGGGTATTGTGTCAAATGCCTTTGCAAGGTCCAGATAGGCTGTTTGGACTACTTTCCCTTCATCTATGGCTTTGGTGACTGTTTCGAAGAAGTCAAACAGGTTCAAAAGGCAGGATCTGCCCTTGACAAAGCCGAACTCGGTAGGATCTAGTGTCTGTAGGTCCCCAATGTCTTTGTTTATGAGCTCCATGATGATCCTCTCCATAGCCTTGCAGACTAAGCTAGTCAGGCTTATGGGGCGATAGTTTCCAGGGTCCGTAGAGGCTCCACCTTTGTGGAGTTGGGACCACTGTTGCTGTATGCCATTTTGTGGGCACATATCCTGTAGTGAGGCTGAGATTGTATAGCTGTTTTATTTGAGGGATTAGTTCCTCTTGGAGTTCATGTAGGACGCAACCTGGGACGCCATCTAGTCCCATGGAAGCAGTGTTTTTTGCTTTGGAGAGGGCAGCCTTCACCTGAGCATCAGAGATGTTTGGGAGGCAGCCCTCTGCTGGGATAGATACTTGCTCTTTTGGGGGGGAAAGTTTGCACTGAACCTGTCTGCCAGAATATATAAAATACTTGTCCTACAGAAACCCTCTCTTAAACTCTACTAGTCTTACAGTTGTGCTCATTACCACGCCCCATCTACCCACTTTTACATAATGTTTCTTGCTCTTCTGTCCACACCTCTCCTTCTTTTCTTATGCTATCTCACTTCACAATATCTCCAAATAAATGTATTTATTTGACATTTGTTGACCAAGTTAGTCCAGCTGGGCAGTAGCAGTTTTTCAGTGGAGGCCTTTGGCGAAAAGCTCTAAAAAGTACAAGTAGCAAAAGTAATCAAGACAGAATTGTAACTAAAATTATAATAATTACAATATGTATTAGATGTATGTTGAAACAACATACTAGAAAATGGTCATTAAATGGAAAACATAATATAGTACGAAGAAAATTTCTTACTATAGTAAGCAGAATGCAGAAAATATAGATGTTTGTAAAACAAAAAGTAACAAATATATACACAGAAGATATCTTCTCTATCTTCCTTAATCTCTATCTTCCTTAGTCTCCATCTATGTCCCATCCCGGACCCTCCGTACTTCTAACCAACAATTACTTGATATCTACCACCCAAAAAGGTCAGTAGGCAAACTACTCTACAAACACTCCCTTGCCCATGTTTGGAACAAACTTCCCTTTGACTTACGTTCAATCTCCCACACCTCACACTTTAAAAATGAACTAAAAGTTTATTTTCTCAATTCCAGAACCTGCCCTTGCCATGACCATACCTAGTCTTCCTTCCCTTTATGTACCATCAAAAGGACCATACTTAGTACCTCATTACACCTCTCTCTCCAATGTGTCTGCTATGCATTTGCATGATGCTATACAAACAAAAAATGTTTATTGTTGACCTATTGAACTATATCAATGTAAAATTGTTACTTAGCTTCTTTTTAATGCAACTTTAACTTTATGCATGTAACCCAACATATGTGAATCGTTTTGCTATAACTGCTATTATATCAATATTGTTTAAAGTTGTACTTGTTTTAAAATGTACTACTAGAGCTTTTCTCCTCGGGTCTCCACTGAAAATGGGCCACAAGCCCAGTTGGACAAACCCGGTTAACAAATGTCAATAAATAAATAACTATAGATAAGCCCAGGGTAAAAGCCAATTTCCAAGACTACAGCATTGGAAGCTTTAAGAACTACTGACTATTAGTAGACCTTATTAGAAGCAGAGGTGGGAGGAAAGGTTGCTGCAATAGTATTATAGAAGGGGAGGTGGATTAAGTTGGGTCATAGCATAAGCATGTCCTTGATATACATAGTTTCCTTTAGTGTTGTTTTGAAAGAGTTGGGTTTAGAGATCTAACTCTTAGTGGTAATTTATTCCAAGCATTTGCCACTAAGTAACTGTAGAGGAGTTTACCATTGTTTTTGTTGGGTACATAGACTTCCAGAAGATGATGTTGGGAGCTACACATGGCACAGTTGAGAGTTTAGCCTTGGATGAGGGTAGAGAGAGAGAGAGAGAGAGGGACAGTGGGGGAGGGTCCATGTAAGAATGAGCTATAAGAAGCTGTGATAGTACGATTTGATGATGAAATGCCAGCCACTGCAGGTTTTTCAAGGTTAAGCAGTGATGAGAGCAGTAGTGTTGATTAGAAGCAAATCTTGCAGTTTTACCATAGGTGAGTTCCAGTTATGACAGAAGATTGGATTGGATGTTAGTGAGAATAGGTGAGGCATAAAGAAGGGTGGGGAGTAGGAATGCTTGTGCAAGAGGGAGAGCTTACAGACATCTGTGAGGAATTTTTATGCCTATACAGCAGGCCTAACATTTCATGTGCCTTTTTCTTGCACTGCTGAATGTGGAGATCGAGCTATAGTTGGTCAGCGATAACGCCTAGCAATTTGGTGCGAGGTTCAACAGAGATGATGATGGTATTAAGGGAACAGGCAGTAAAGATAGCTTTATGATGTTGGAAAGATTTAGGGAGGAATAGGAGAAGTTTTATTTTATTAGGGTTTGACAGATGAGTGGACAGGAAGAGTGTAGGTCATTAGTAATGATATTTAATAGGGTTCCTATTATAACCTCAAACTTGTAAAAGTTCCAATGTCACATGGTCGACACTGTACGATCTAACTTTTACAAGTTTGAAGGTTAAAACAAATGGCTCTGTATGGTGCAGAATGAGAAGATTTCCCTTTTCTCTACTGAAGTGCGAACTTGAAGTTAATATATTTAAGTAGCGAGGGTGTGCGGGGGGTGCAGTGGAGCTTCACGCCCTGCTCAGAGCGGTTAGGTAAGTTTTTCTTTCTTTTTTAATATATATTCAATGTTTCAAACTTCACTCATATAGTGCCAGTCATATGAGGTTCGAAGTTTGGAAACTTCGAGTATATAATATAAACCCAAATAATAGAGGTCCAAGGATGGAGCTTTGGGGTATCCCAGTTTGTACTGGTAAGAAGGGAGAAAAGTTAGATTGCCATTTAACTGCCTGGAAATCTGTTGGAGGGAGAGCTGGAGAACCAAGAAAGTGCAGAGTTGGCGAGATTAAGGGTAGCTAGTTTGGATAGAAACAATCAATGGGAAACTGTGTCAGAGACTTTGAAGAGGTCCAGAAACAAACATGAAATTAGCTTGTTGTAGAGAGAATTTGTGATAGAATTAGTGAATGATATCAGAGCAGTAGACGTTCTGCGATTTGGGCAGAAGTCATGCTGTGTAGGGGTAAGTAGATTTTCTAGGAGGAGGTGATTGTGGAGCTATTTGTGGATGCACTTTTTAAGACCTTTTGACAAGGGAGATAGAATGGCAATGGGCCTGAAACTTGAGGGGTCAGTTGAGTTGCCACCTTTGTGTAAAGGTACGGCATAGGATGTCTTCCACATTTCACTTAATGTTTTCTTTGATTTACCTATTGATTAAGATAGAGAATGGGATAGGTGGTAGAATTGGGAGCAAATTTTAGGAATTGTGGAGATTGGTTATCAGCTTATGGAGAGCATGTTTTAAGTTTGCTAAGGATCGCCTTGATGTAAGTTGTGTGGATGGGTTTGAGAGAGAAGGTGGTTGGATGGGTTGATGAAGGTGGAGTGGGATAGGTGATGCTGTCATTTTTGTTTGGATTGCGAATAGAGTCAATGAATAAGGAATTAAGAAAGGTAGTAGTAGTATCAGTTTGAGAGCTGTTAGGGCATGGATTAGGTGATGAGGGGCTACCAGAATGTAGTAGTTTATTTACTGATTGCCAGAATTTTTAGGGGTTGGAGTGAGGATTATTTGAGGTTTTTGGAAATAGTTTTTTCTTGCAGAGGGTGACCATTTTTTTAGTTAAGTTATGAAGCTCTCTCTATGACTGAAGATCAATGGAAGTATTAGATTTGTTTCCATGCACTATCTCTCTAGTAAGTAAGTGTATGTGTGGCTTGCATTAGCAAGGGGGGCATATTGATTTTGATTCTTAATTTTCTGATGGGGGCCAGGGAGTTGTGTGTGTCTAGAAAGATGTTAAATGCTAGGATAACTTCCTCGGGGGGGGGGGGGTGTCATAGAGGAAGGACCAGTTAATTGTAGAGGGTGAGTGGTTGAAAGCATCTGGATTAAAGTTTGAGAGCTTATGCCAGTCTTTGTATTGCTGAGATTTGCGCAGTAGGGGGTGAGTGTTGAAATATGAAGGTGGGATTGTGTTCTGTTAGGGTATCAGGTAGGATGGAGGGGTTGTGGTCGCAGTTTGTGTCCTTAAGTCCAATCCTATCTAGTGTGGAGCCAGAGCTGATGTGTTTATTTAAACGAGTGGTGGCAGAGATTAGCTGGGAGGAGCCAAAGAGATTAATGGAGGTGTTAGGGGAATCTGTATTGATGGCATTCCAATCGAAGTTAATGAAACCCACTGTAACAGTTTCATATGAGAGAGTCTGAGAGATCCAGGAGATAAAGAGCTCTAAGATAAGGATGTTGTTCCCGGGGGGGGGGGGGGCATAGATGGAGGCAATTGCTAGTTTCTTGTGATTATTCAGTTTACAGGTGACAATGAAAACTTCAGCTGGGTGGAAATTTAGAAGTGATTGATAGAGGGTGGAGGGAGGGAGATCTGAGTAGAGCAGAGAATTGCAACCCCGACACGTTTTTTCTTAAGTCTGTCTTGCTGGAAGATGTTATAGCTTGGGGGAAGAAATTCTGAGTCAGATATATAAGGCTTAAGACAAGTTTCAGAGAGGGTAAGAATGTTGGGGTTATGTAGGGAGATCCAGGCATGGAATGGGGAGATTTTATTCATGATACTTTGAATTTTCAAAGATGGAATAGATAGGTCTTTGATGGAAGAGGATAGGAGGGTTTGCGAGGTAATCCTGGGAATGGAGTTTAGGGGGTGTGCAAGATGAGCACAGAAGTAGGAGCTGTGGTTACGTCCCAGGTTGGGATGTATATCACCTGATAGTAGTAGATTTAAAATTAATATTTTGGGAGAATTAAAGCAGTTGCATTGGAGGTAGGATTTTGGTTAAGTTTTAAGAGGGAGTATGGGTTGTTGCAATATCTTGAATTCTATATAAGGTAGTGTTGGAATGAAGAAAAAGTGATGGGGTTATAAGGAAAGAATAGGCGGTAGAGAGTTTGATTTGGGGGTAGGTTATAGGAGTATGGTGTGTCTGTGTGTGAGGCTGCATTGATGTGAGGTAGTAAGGGATGTAAGGATTAGAATGGGTGAGAGAAGGAGAATAACTAGGAAACTGTTAGAATATTTTAAGATTTGGGCGAAACATATTTTGGCAGTCTATTTGGAAATAAAGTACTTTGTTGAAATATTACCTGTATGTTAACAGGTGGGGAGAAGGGACTATGGAAAGGTCTTTAATGTGATAGCTTGGTTAAAGTACAGAAAATGTTAAGTTTGATTGGAGGACTGGGAGGAAGTTGGGTGGGAAAGGGGTGTGGTTTTTGGGGAGAGAGTAAGTGTAGTGTATGCAGGGTTGGCTGGGAATGGGGGTGTAGGGTAGGGGAGCTGAGCGAGTCCGAGCGTAGCGAGGGCAAATGGATTGAGTTGCCCCAGGTCTCGACAGACTGGAAGCTGGAAAAATAAAACAGTCATTGAAACTCCAAGTATCTTTGCAGGGAAAAGTGATGGGTTTGCAGCATCAAGGAATAGACTGAAATATAGCGATAGTGGAATGGGGGAGTCGAGTTATGAAGAAGAAAAATGGACTACAGAATCTGGAACAAAAAGTGGTGCCAACTAGGATAGCATTTGAATGGAGCAAACAGCATGGGAGAAGGTATCAGAACAGAGTTAAGGGGAACAGGGAAGAATAAAAGCGAAGAGTAAAAAAAGAATAAACTAAGAGTAAAACAGGGATAAAAGACACCCCAGAGAACAAGAACCAACAGGTAAGTACTCTGAAAAAAAACTGTCAAATCCACAACACCTCCCACCTACCTCTGTTTACAACACTCTAAACTCCTAATCTCAGTACTCTTTCCTAATAGCACCATCTGTTTATCTGTCGTTCCTATCTCAAACTCCTTCTTTCCCAAAATCAGTCTCCCCCTATATCACAATCTCTGCAAGAAGCAAGTCAGAATACCACTTCTGCCAGCTCACTCCCAACCTCCACCTATCCTTTCCAGAGGCATTCATCCCAATCCAGGACCTAATCCCTCCCCCCCCAAAAAAAACCCAGTGACACATCCTACATCTCTTTTCCCTCAGCACCCTCCTAAGCAGTTTTCACTATACTCAGTGCATATCTGCAGCATACTCAGTAAAGTAACTGAATTTCATGCCTGGCTGGCACAGTACTCCTCTGAACGAACTCTCACCGAAACCTCGCTAAACCTCACAACTCTAACACAGAGTTCCTCCCCCAGGCTATAACAGCCTACATCTTGACAGACCTAATAAAAAAGGCTGAGGAGTTGCTTTGCTATACTCCAGCCTCCTCACTATATCTCCTTTATCCAACCCCCACCCGTTCTTTCCATCCTGCAGAACTCCTGACAGTCAGTTTCAAAATTAATGAGTACAACACACTAACAACAACTGGAATATGCATACCCTTCGGAGACATCATCTCTCTACTTGAACAATTAATGTCCAGGCACACACTCAATGTACCTTATGAAATTATCCTCCTTGGAGAAGTCAACATAAATCGGTCATCACTGAGCTCTAACAACCAAGCAGCAGCATTAATCTGCATGTTATTTCATAACTTATCTCTACCCCAGCACATAAAAATAAAGCTATCAACTCCTGCTTAGTCACGGACTGGATACTAGTCTCTAGTCCCAACAAATGTCATTTCCCTGAAACTTTACCCGACACACTAAGTGACCACTCTCCAGTCAGAGTACTCAGATTTTTCCCCCAACATTGTGACCACATAAACTCAATGAATGCCAAAAACTCTCCAGCTTCCATCCAGATACCTTAAATAATAATCTCTCCTCACAAAACTGGTCACCCCCCCCCCACACACACACACACACACACACATTTATCCCATACTACACACACTCTGTAATGCATCAGAGACAAGGCCCAGAAAATCTGGAATAAAACAAAATCCCCTCACCACCTTCAAACATACCGGGAACTATGCAACCTTGCCAAAAATCGCATCATTAAAGAAAAAAATACTACTACAACAAACCCTAAACCTTCCATACCAGTAACCCTAAAAATTCTGGAACTCCATTAACCAAATATTACATGCTGGTAACCCCTCAACTCCCAACCCCTGTCCTAAAAATTCTCCACAAGAAACAGCAGCCATGTTTAACTCCTATTTTATAGGCACCATTAGTACACTTTTGCCAACCCTCAACTCAGACTACCCCCCAGAACCTCCCACCCCCTCTGAGCAACACAGCACTTTCTCTCCAAAACCAGTTCCTACAAGTTACATAAAATATCTACTCCTGAAACTGAAACCTTGGCCCTCCTCAGCTGATAACCTACCTCCAGTATCCCTAAGGACAGCTGCTAACTCACTAGTCTTTCCTGTTTCTGTCATTAATCGCTTCTTAACTGAATTCAAAGTACCCTCTGTCTGGAAACAATTCTAAACTCTACCCATCCACGAAGGAGGCAGCTCCACAGAACTTTCAAACTGTGGGCTGATAGCAGTTCTGTCCCCTCTCTCTCAAATCCTAGAGAAATGAATTCACAACAAATCATGGTATATCTTTACCAGGAAAACCTGCTAGCCACTACTCAGCATTACTTCCATCCAAACCACAGTACCTCATCAGCCCTCATTTCCTTCACTAACATAATCTCACCAGCCAAAGATAACAACAAGCTGGTCTCCAGCCTCTTCCTTCACCTCTCAAAAGCCTTCGGTACTGACTCAATCTGCTCCTTGCTAAATTCTCTGGCCTACCTTATAGAGACAGTAATCTGTCAAATGGCTTACCTCACTATCCTTTTCTCGTCCTGTTAAAATGGGAGTCCCTCAAGGATCAATACTAGGTCCCTTGCAGTTCAACATTTTCACTAACCACTTATACACTTCCTGTCCTGTATGATCTCTTATACAATATGCTAATGACTCTACAGTGATCACCATATCTGAAAACCACACTGATCTGAGCTCCCTCACACACAAAAGTCCTTCACATGTATTGAAAACTGGATCATCAAAAATCAGGTAATATTAAACCCAAAGAAGGCAAAACTTCTGTTATTTCTTCCTAAGTCTCTGAACCACCTTAAACCCTCCTGCACCAATCACATTCCTTAATGATACTACTGTACTGGTTGAAACACATGCTAAAACCCTGGAAGCCATTATAAAAGACCAACTCAAATTTGACTTTCACAAGAAAACCCACCAAAAACTTGGCCTGCTATACAGAAACAAAACATTCCTAACAAAGGTGTCTTAAGTCTCCCTTGCCCAAGTCTGCATTCTTCCTAGTCTTCTACAGCTCTCAAATCCTTACCATCCTGCAGACCTCTCTCTTTAACTTGAAATCACCTACCATAAAGGTGCTGGATTTAAATCTCACCACTGTCTCTCACTCAAGACCTTAAAAAGGTTAGAATTCTCCCAACAGCTTCTTCTCTGACAACTACTTATCATACATTTAATCTTATACAAGCCCTCCTCCTGCTCTGCAGTCTCCTCACTCGTCTCCCTCTACAGAGATCACCTCTGAGTAAGCGATATGCCACTGAGTACAGCCGGATTTTTTCCAGTTGGGCTGCATAGAACATATGTTTGAGGCCAGTAATCCTCTTGGTGAGGTATTTTTGTGGTCTTATCCCATCCTAATACTAACAACTATCTAATGCTCCACCATAAGCTCAACCCTCTGAATGTACAAAGGAATATGCTCACAATCAGTTTTTCTTCTGAGTAAAGAATGAATCTTGTAAGCAATATCTAACAAGCTGTTTTTAAAGTTGATGCTTGTACACTCTAGTACAAACTGTTATTCTTGACTGCCTCTAAAAATTTAAAACTTGGATTGTTACTGTTTGTCAACTGCACCTTGTAGTATTTGAAATAACTTAAGATTTAAAAACTTGAGTTTTTAATCCGTTTACTGTGTCCTTATTCTTGTCTTTGTATAAATGTATGTTGTCTTACCTTGTATTGTTTTGTAAATTTGTGGAGCATTTCTCCCCAGGACTCCACTGAAAAGGGGCACTAGCTTATTCGGACTAACCTGGCCAACAAATGGCCAATTTAATTAATTAAATTAATTAATTAAATATGTCTTGAACTTAATGGATATATTAAATGATTGTGCTGCTTTAGTTTTTCAGTTAATTTAACTTCTTTTTTTACCAGGTACACTGATTGTGGGACTCTGTTTCTCTATTTTTTTTTTTTTGTTTTGGGAGGGGGTTGTTTAGCAGCTTAGTGCGTACTTAAGCTGAATAGTATAGTTGTTTGTATTCCATGATGCAAGCACATTTGCTAAGTATTCACTCAGGCATTTTATAGCCGTAACATAAAGTGTAATTTCAGTTACATTTTCTGTTTTAAAGATCATAGACTATAATTTCATGAAGCCAGTCCACTTTAGCTAATTAAAAGGAATTTTCAATCCCAGTGATTTCCGTAGACCCAAAATATTGACTGCCGATAGATAACTGCAGGTGGGGTTATACGGGCTTTTATTTTTGTTAGGTATTCCACTTAGGCATCTTCTCCCTGTCCACCATCATTGCCCTGCTATAGTTTTTGTTACATTCAAAGCTGTCTGAGCCATACTAAAAAATATAGGTTCCAGATTTACAGTGCTACCATTTCCTGTTTGCATATGGTCCAGTTTCAAAAAAATGTGTTCTTGTGGCACAAGATTTTGAAGTCTGACACCCACACAGAATGTGTGTACTGTTTAGACCCAAAACACTTAGAGGTATTTTGTGACATTTGTGCAGGCTTTAATTGCAGAAATCTGATTTACAGGGAGAATAAGTTTATCTTAAGGGATCTTCTTCCTTCCAAACACTCTACTCCAGTTGCTGGGGCTCAGATGCCTAAAAAACAAGACAAAAAGCATGACTCTTATTACAAAGGACAAAGATTCATATAAAAGGTGCCCTGATCATCCTTCCCCCTCGACTTCGGCACCTTCACCACAGCCACCAGCAAAACTTGAAAAAGTTGAATCCAACCACTTTGGATCCAAAACCAAACTCCTCCTTTGCTTTCGGACCCTATCCTTTCCAGGTTACCATCTTTGTTCCTTGAACAGTCACCCAGAAGACATTCTAGATCCTCCAGCAGTGTCATCTCTCTGATCCTCAATGAGCCTGTCCGAATCGGATGTGGATAGGATGCTGAGGAAAGTTCCTCAGGATGCCGATTCAAATGGGAGACCTTTCGTCTCCAACCCCATCAGGTCCTGAGAGCCTTCATAGAGCCACACCCCCTTTGATTTCTCCTCCTCCAATCCATCCTTCAGTTTCAGAGCAGTCTGATCCCAAATCCTTGGGTCTTCCTCGGATCCAAAAATCATTGTTTCTTTGACTCTGATGGTTTCTCTTGAATTGACTGTCAGAGTACCTTGGAGCCAAAGAGTCTAAGACCGCTGTCGGAAACATCTCTTCCCCTCAGAGCTTAGCTCATTTCTGACTCCCTCCTTGGGTGGGGTGCCTTCGGGGCATCAGGGGCCAACCATCCTAGAGGGTCTATTGTCATATCCTTCTGTTTCTGCTTCATGTAGGCACTCTGCTTTTGAGGTAGTGGAGGGAGTCTTCTCTCTACCTAGAGAACCGATGACCCTCTCCTCTTTAGATCAGATTTTTTCATCTTATTTAGTTTTGTGCCCTGAGCCTTGATCATCCCTTTCACTAGGACAGCCAGTCCAAGCTCTCTCTTCAGTCCACTTATCAGGGTATAGTTGTCTCTTCCAGTACCTCCCCAGGCCATCCCACTGAGGAAGAGCACGATCACCACCTGATTATGTCTTCTTTGGAGACCTCTTGGAACTTCTTAAACAAAGAGGTGGTTGGTCTCCCAATAACCCTTCCCAAGAGAAATGGGTGTTTCTGGAGGACTTTGGGTCTGGCTCATCTACCTGCTGGGTGATTACATCCGCTGATGATCTTGTAGATCTGGTTTCTTGGTGAGCATGGAAGGAACTGGACACTGTCAAGCCTGCTCCTAAGAGAACAGACAAAATCCTGGATCTCCAAAAGACTGTCTATACTGGAGTAAAGGAGTGGCAGTTGATGTCATGGTTGTTGTGGCAGCCAAGAGAAAGGCACTAGCAGAACAGAGTTCATATGTCCACCACCCCTCCCCCAAGGAGTCTAGGGCACTGGGGAGATTTGGGAAGTGTGTCTATGCATAAGTGGCCTTCTGTTTAAGGTCACTGAATTATTTGGCACGTGTTACCAGACTTCAATGAGATTTGATCAATCAGCTGATTAAGAGTACAAACACCTTCAGTGATCACTGTACACAAGCTACAGAATTCAATATCCACACCACTGCAAGCCAATTAATATGTGATGTGGCTGTCTCATTGCTATCAACAAATTAGTATGTGATGTGGTTATCCCACCACTGCCAAACAATATGTGATGCCGCTGCACTGGCCCAGTAATCAAGGAGCCTCAATCCTCACCACTAACACCAGTGAGGGACTTGCACATTGGGAGGATGACAAGTACATACACACGGTAAAGTACTATTTCCCTTTAAGAGCGCACAGAGATCACAGTCAGTCTAGGGCTGGTTTCTCTCTCTGTCCAGATCCCCAAAAAGACTCCCCATTGACACAGCTATAGGGTTAAGATCTCAGCCAAGTGGTCAAGCCAAAACCTGCAGCACCCTCTCTGTCCAACCAGTGCTTCGTGTCTCTGCGCAAATAGTTGACACACACACACACACACACACTGGTGACCAATTCTACTGTATAATCTTGCTATTATCCAAATGGTAAGTCTGTCCAACTGCAAGGCTGTTTGAGTGGCCTGTACAGTGTCACCAAATACATATGCAAGTACACTAAGAGCTTAAATATCTCTAAACAAACCAGGCACAATTAAAAAGTTTAAATATATGTAATAATTAATAATAAAAGTACAATACTCAACTCGACACAGTGACAACAGAGTTCAGAATCACAGGAAATGTTTTAAAACATTGCAGGACAGTCTCACATAAATGCAGAAAACATCTAATCGTAACAAGTTCCTATCTATCTGTAAGAGAAATCACTGGAATCTAAGTCTTACTTGCAGAGCAGCAGGCAGAAGTGCTGGGTGAATATTCCTAGGTCCAAATACAAATACAAAATGCACAGAATTTCTCTGAAAGAGAGTTCTTAAATTAATAACCACACATTGCTGCTGGGTCAGCTGGATGACATCACTATTTATCCCTTGCATCTAGTTCCCAGGCTGAACAGATACCAACAGAATTTAACATTTTTCTGTTAAAAACACACATCTGTCGAAGTTTGCCTAGAACTGCAAGTCGTAAAACAGTTAAAACTTTTCCACTTGAAACCTAGTAATTATTTCTGTTTCCAGACAATAGGAAAACCTACAACTCTAGATATTGTCTGCTCTGAGCTGAAACAGAGAACAGAATTGTAAACAATTTCCACTTATTTTCTTGAGGTTTGCAAGTTAACTGTGTCTGTTCCAGCCTTTACCATCAAAACATACATTTGCATAGACATGTAGTTTATGCACATTTCTGCTCTTTTCCAGCAGGGTACACAGTGGTTACATTCTTGAAGCTCAGCACATAACGTACAGTTTAACACACTTCTACACCAGTAGTTTGCTGTACACACAACATAGTTTTCTTACATTTGTAAGACAAGCATACAAATCATATTACTATTCACAAATCATCATCTTCTTTTGGCTGTTCCCGTTGGGGGTCGCCACAGTGGATCACCGGTTTCCATTTCTTCCTGTCCTCTGCATCTTGCTCTGTCACACCAACCACCTGCATGTCCTCTCTTACCACATCCATAGACCTTATCTTAGGCCTTCCTCTTTTCCTGTTACCTGGCAGCTTCATCCTTAGCATCTTTTTCCCAATATACTCAGCATCCCTCCTCAGCACATGTCCAAACCAGCGTAATCTTCCCTCTCTGGCTTTGTCTCCAAACCTTCCAACCTTGGCTGACCCTCTAATATACTTATTCCTAATCCTGTCCAACCTCGTCACACCCAGTGCAAATCTTAACATCTTTAACTCTGCCACATCCAGCTCAAACTCCTGCCTTTTTGTCAATGCCACTGTCTTCAACCCATATAGCGTAGCTGGTTTCACTACCCTCTTGTAGACCTTCCCTTTCACTCTTACAGGTACTCGTCTGTCACAAATCACTCCTGACACTCTTCTCCACCCACTCCATCCTGCCTGTACTCTCTTCTTCACCTCTCTTCCACACTCACCGTTACTCTGAAATATTGACCCTAAGTATTTAAACTCATCCACCTTCGCCACCTCTACTCCTTGCATCCTCACCATTCCTCTATCCTCTCTCTCATTCGCACACATATATTCTGTCTTAGTCCTGCTGACCTTCATTCCTGTTCTCTCTAGAGCATATCTCCATCTCTCCAGGGTCGTCTCCACCTGTTCCCTACTCTCACTACAGATCACAATGTCATCTGCAAACATCATAGTCCACGGGGACTCCTGTCTGATCTCGTCTGTCAACCTGTCCATCACTACTGCAAATAAGAAAGGGCTCAGAGCTCATCCTTGATGTAACCCCACCTCCACCTTAAACGCATCCGTCACTCCCACCGCAGACCTCACCGCTGTCACACTACCCTCGTACATACCCTGTACCACTCTTACATACTTCTCTGACACTCCTGACTTCCTCATACAATACCACAACTCCTCTCTAGGCACCCTGTCATATGCTTTCTCTAAGTCTACAAAAACACAATGCAGCTCCTTCTGACATTTTCTGTGCTTCTCCATCAACACTCTCAGAGCAAACATCGCATCTGTAGTGCTCTTTCCTGGCATGAAACCATACTGCTGATAACTAATCATCACGTCCCTTCTTAACCTAGCTTCCACTACTCTTTCCCATAACTTCATGCTGTGACTGATCAGTTTAATCCCTCTGTAGTTACTACAGCTCTGCACATCACCCTTATTCTTAAAACTCAGTACCAAAACACTTTTTCCTCCCTTCCTCAGGCATCCTCTCACTTTCTAAGATTTCATTAAACAATCTGGTTAAAAACTCTACTGCCATTTCACCTAAACACCTCCATGCTTCCACAGGTATGTCATCTGGGCCAACAGCCTTTACATTCTTCATTCTCTTCATAGCTATCCTTACTTCCTCCTTGCTAATCCATTGTACTTCATGATTCATTATCCCTACATCATTCAACCTTCTCTCCCTCTCATTCTCTTCATTCATCAACCCCTCAAAGTACTCTTTCCATCTCCTCAACACACTCTCCTCGCTTGTGAGTATGTTTCCCTCATTATCCTTTATCACCTTTACCTGCTGCACATCTTTCCTAGCTCGGTCCCTCTGTCTAGCCAATCGGTACAGGTCCTTTTTCTCCCTCCTTAGTGTCCAACCTTTCATACAACTCTTCGTATGCCTTATCCTTAGCCTTCACCACCTCTCTCTTTGCTATGCACCTCATCTCCTTATACTCCTGTCTACTTTCTTCATCTCTCTGATAATTACACTTCTTCTTTGCCAACTTCTTTGCCTGTATACTCTCCTGCACTTCCTCATTCCACCACCATGTCTCCTTGTCGTCCTTCCTCTGTCCTGATGTGATACCAAGCACCTTTCTAGCCGTCTCCCTTACTAGCTCTGCTGTAGTTACCCAGCTATTTGGTAACTCTTCACTGCCACCTAGTGCCTGTCTTAACTCATCCCTGAACTCCACCTCACAATTACCCTTTTTCAGTTTCTACCATTTGATCCTTGGTGCTGCCCTCACACTCCTCCTCCTCTTGATCACCAATGTCATCCTACAAACCACCATCCTATGCTGCCTTACTACACTTTCTCCGGTCACCACTTTACAGTCTCCAGTCTCCTTTAGACTGGCCCTCCTACATAAGATATAATCCACCTGTGTGCATCTTCCTCCACTCTTGTATGTCACCCTATGCTCCTCCCTCTTGTTAAAATACGTATTCACCACAGCCATGTCCATCCTTTTCGCAAAATCCACTACCATCTGACCTTCTGCATTCCTTTGTTTAACACCATACCTAACCATCACTTCCTCATCCCCTCTGTTCCCTTCACCAACATGCCCATTGAAATCTGCTTCAATCACCATTCTCTCACCCTTGGGTACAGTCATCACCAATTCATCCAATTCACTCCAAAATTTGTCTTTCTCATCCATTGCACACCCAACTTGTGGAGCATATGCACTAACAACATTCATCATTACACAGTTTCTAGCTTCATAAACATCACTCTATCCGACACTCTTTTCACAAATGACATAGAAGAATTTACAAAATTCCAACTAGCTGGGCTGGCAGCCTTCACAGCCCCATTCAGGAGTCAAATGGATGATGCCGTCCTAGTGGCAGAGGTGATCCGCATGACCAGAGATCCATATATTCTTTTTGAGACAGATCCTGTCAGTGCTTTTGATTGGAGGCCGAAGTGTTCGTCTCTGGAGGCAGTCGGGGTCGTCCATCCCTGCACCAGAGAGTCTGGCTGGATATCACATAACATTTATGGGTGTGGAGGATAATATCCAGAGATTATATTGCAAGTTATCCCAATCCCCTCCAGCAGTTACAAAGATCATTTTCAGTGTTCCAGTCACAGGGAAGCTTCTTCTCTAGAGAGAAAAAAGCTGCTAGAAAAAGAGTAATTCAAGAGGTCTCCCCAGACCACAGAGGATCCAGAACTTACTCAAGATTCTTTTTGGTGCCAAAAGAGACAGGGGACCAATTTTGGATCTCAGCAGACTAAGTCATTCTATTCAGTATACAAAGTTTGGATGGTCATGGTTCAGTCCATTCTGCCATTTCTGTACAAGGATGACTGGATGAACTCACTAGATCTTAAAGATGTGTACTGTCACATAAACATAATCAGGCACTTCCGAAGATACCTATGCTTCCAGCTGGGAGCCAGTCATTGCCAGTTCAGAGCACTGTTCCTTGGTTTCACCACAGCCCGCACTCAGGGTGTTCACCAAATGCATGGCAGTCGTAGCAGCTCAGCTGAGACTGCTGGGATTCTGAGTGTTTCCATATCTATATAACTGGCTTCTAACTCTTCCAACCAGGCATCAACTGTTTCAAGAAGGAGACTGCTCACTCCAGCTATGCTTCTGTCTGGGAATAGTCAGTTACAACAAATCTCAACTCATACCAACTCAGAGTTTGGAATTCAGCGCTGCTCATGTGAATTCAGCCTCCCAAATAGCTTCTCTTACTCTGTCTGGAATAGACACCATTCAGTTCCAGGTGAAGAAGATAATTCAAAATTCTTCCCTTCTGGCACAACTGATACTTCAAGCCTTGGGATCTGTGGCAGCGGCAATCACCTTTGTACCACATGCCAGGTACCATATAAGAATCCTTTAATGGACACTTGCCACTCAGTTGTGTCTTCTCCAGCACCCATTATCCATGCCAGTGAAAATTACTCGTGTGCAAGAAGTACCTTGTTTGGTGGATTCATTCCAGTCAACTCCATATAGGCAGTCTATTTGTTCTTCCTCAGTCCAAGGCCACATTGACCACCGATGCGTTTCAGCTGGGATGGGGGTGGGGAATTTCCTGGGAAGGACAGTTCATAGCATATGGTTTCCCGAAGAACCCAAGATGCATATCAATGTCTTGGAGATGAGAGCTATCCTACTAACATTGCAGGTCTTTGAAGATGCACACAATCGGGACCATTGTGATCCAGACAGACAATATGTCAGTAGTTTGGTACATTAACAAATGGGGAGAACCAGATCTTACCCTCTTTATCGAGAAGCTGTGAGAATATGGCAATGGACAATCTCTTCCAATTGCTTTCTGATAGCAATGCATGTCCCGGGGAAATCCAACGTGAATGCAGACAAGTTGAGCAGTTCCATTTTGATGCCTGACAAGTGGTCTCTGAATATCACCATGGTAGAGAGAATATTCTGTCAGTGGGGCCAACCATGCTGCAGTCTGTTTGCCTCTCCCTTCAACAACAAATGCAGCAGGTTCTTTGCCTTGATCCCTTCCTACCAGGGGAGTCACCGAGATGTGCTCTAGTTTATGCTGGGACCCCCCGGTCTCCTTTACTCTTATCCTCCTCTACCCTCATTCCAAATCTTTTACAGAAGGCATCTCAGTTGAAGAGCATGGTTGTCCTCATTCCCCTTTTCTGGCCTCGTTAGATTTGGTTTCCCTTCCTGTGGCCTTCTACTTCCACCATGGATTCTGGATCCAACTCCAGAGTTCCTGTCTCATTCAACAGGCATGACTTACCCAGACATAACAGGCCTCAACTACCATTGATTGTTAGAATACCCAGGCTCTGTTACCTTTCCATAAAGCTTCCACCAGAAAGGTTTACAAGACTAAATGGAAAAGATTTGATCTGAGGTTGTTAATCTTCTTCCTAGTCATCACTGATGGGTTCGGTTGTGAGGCCTCGGAACAGAGTCGGCCTAATACCAAGCTCGCGTACACCAAAAACACTCCAGCTAAGCTGCTACCCACAATGTTCTTCTCCCAGTTACCTCGGATCTCATTTGCCACGCAGCCATATAGCAGCGTTTCACAGAGCCCTCCAGCTAAGTATTGCTTTTTTCAAAATGTATAGTATTTTGTGAGTTTTTCCTCTTTTGTTTCTTGATATCTTATTCAGCGCTACCCACGGGTATCCCTTTTTTTTTTTACCATCGTTGGTAAATGCCATTTTTACCCTTGTGGTGTTCTGAATACCATTGTTGGTATTTCCTCTCTTTTTCCTTCCTTTCTTTACTCTAGTTACTTGTTGTGCTGTTTTATTGTGGTATGTCTGAAAAGAAAGGGACTTCAGGGTTTAAGCATTGCTCTTCCTGCAATGGTAAACTCCCGAATAGTGATCTGCATGAGGAATGTGTATACTGTTTGGGGGTTCCACACTTGTCTGTGAAACCTCCCTTTGACATTTGTGCCAGTTTCAGTCAGCGGACGCTGAATGACAGAAGGAGTAAACTAATTCTCAAAGGCCTGCTACCTTCTCCTTTTTCTGAGACTGTTTCTGCGTTGGCGGTCTCAACCCCTCCATCTATGGACAAAAAATGTCCTTGTTCTGACCCCTCTTCACCGGCTGGTGATGGGGTAAGCCTCATAGGCATAAGGGGCCCATAAGACTTCCATGGAACACAAGATTGCCTCCTCGGTCCAGACCACCTCGGCTCCAAGCTCGGCTCCAGTGGCCCCTACAGAGATTGTCATGATTGTCATGACTTCCTCGTGGGCACCGCTCGCGGCACTGACTGTTACAGTTCATACCGTGGTTTTGGCTCTGACCATATTGCCTGCCATTACCTCAGCACCGACGTCCCCCATATCGGATTCAAGATCGGTACCGACAACCACTTCGGAGCCAATAATGACTTCCACTCTGGCTATTGCTTCTGCTTCGAGCCCGCTCTTGGCACCGATAATTCCCCCTTGCCTGTTTCAGAGCTGGAATCCTCTGTGCCGACTTTTACTACACCACGGACCCAGTACTCCGTCTTTAGATTTGTTTGCTGGACAAACCTTTAGCCCCTTTTTGGACCGACCTGAATCCCCCTAAGGTGTGTCAGTAAGGTCCACCAGGAGCTTATCTGAGTTGGATGTGGTGAGCCTCTTTGATCAGCTGCTGACAGCCAGGGGGATTACAAATTTTCCTAGAACCCACCCCACTCCGGGTTTTGAGTCTGTTGCCCCTGCGACTTCCTCGTATTCTCCACCCTTGGACCCTTCAGTTCCGAGACCCATAGCTCCGATGTCTGAGGGAGGACTCCTTTCCTCAGCGCCGACAGTGACCTTGTCTGAGGCTCTGAGACCCCTTTGGGTGTCAGATCCTTCGGAACTAACCATTCCTCAATCTCATGCTTGGGGGGTGGAACCCTTGGTTTCAGGTGCGGCTCCGTCTTAGAATCCGAGGGTGACTCCCACCCCAGTTTTGCTTGAGGCTCTATTCCCGGGAGCTGGCCACGACTCCGGTTCCAAGATTGTCTTCCTTAGTTCTGGGCCTCCATTCCTCTTCAGATGGGCCTGCCTTCCAGGTGATGGAGAGGGTGGTTGTTTCGGGAAGCAATCCTCCTCTACGTCGGACCTTCCTCCCGCTCCTTCTGAGCTGCAGTTATCATAGACCCACCCCCATGACAATGAGAGCATAAGCTACAGGAAACCCCTGTGCAGGGTAACCCCATTTCTGAGTCTTCTTTGGATGCCCCCACTGAAAACCCCTCAGAAACGGGTATGTAGGAGGAAACACATGGACTCCCCTGAGGAGTCTCTCACTGAAGATACGGACTACGATGATGTGGAAGGGTCCCCACAGTCACCCCCTGATGTCCCCTTTGGAGACATCCTGGAAATTGTGAGGCAGAGGGGTGACTGGAAGCCCTCCAACCCTTCCTCGGAGGAATCCGTATTCCTGCAGGCCTTCCTGTCTCTGTCCTCTACTTCTTGGGTGTCCCCCCCTGCCAATGAGTTAGTCAAGCTCATTGTGCAGCGGGCATGGAAGAACCCTGATCAAGGCCATTCCCTGGAGATCAGACAAAATACTCTCCCTTCCAGAGGATCAGCCCCATTGGTCTAGAGGCGTAAAAAGGACCTTGCGGAGGAAAGTCCTGCTGTCCACCCACCCAACAGTTTGTCCCTGGCGGTGGACAGATTAGGGAAGTGAGTTTTTGCTTCAGTGACCTTTGCTGTTAGGTCTCTGAACTTTTTGGCGCATTTTATGAGGCTCCAAGGAGATCTCATCACTGAACTCACGGGTCAAGTTTCGGACTGGGCACATGACATAGTTGCTTCTCAACTTGCCATACCAGTCTCGATTTCCAACTCTTCCATGAGGTTGCTATCCCACGCAACTGAAGGGGCGGCTATAGCTACGGGTGCAGGTGTAGTTAAGAGTCGCTACACCTGGATGCGCATTTGTGACCTTGCGGACTCCCAAGTCTTCCTTTTTAAAACACCCCTATTGAACCGTCAGCTTTGTTCGGTTCTAAAGTGAGGGACACATTAGCCAAGTGTGAGCAGGATGGAAAAACCTTGTCTGCCGTTGGCCTACATTTTTCCAAGCCTCAACGCTCCTTTTCCAGGAACCAGAGGAGTGGAAAGATGTGGCATAAAAAATCTCAAGGCCCTTTTCGTACTGCAAGTGGTGAGGACTCCCCCAGAGGCAGAGGGGGGTTCCATTAATGGAAGATGCCTCTTTTGGGGCAGAGGGGGTCCCCGAAATCAGGACTCCAGGGATTCTTTCTCCAGACGACCGTATCAGCGCTCCTGAACCGTTGCCCGATTACTTTCCTCTGGAAGCAGTCGGAGCTCATTTCACTCTGCACCAAGCTGCCTGGCACTCTATTACAAATTATCAGTGGGTGCAGAGAATAATTTCCAGAGGTTAGTACATCCCTCTAATCACTTATCCAAGACCCCCAAAATCCCTTCCCAATGTTCCACCTAGTCAAAGGGAAGAGGCAGCTTCAGAAATAGCAAAGCTGTGTATAAAACGAGTCATCCAACAAGTCCCCCCCCCCCCCAGACCAGTGCGGATCCGGGTTTTACTCAGGATTATTTTTGGTGTCAAAAAAAACGTAGATTGGAGACCCATTTTGGATCTCAGACAACTAAACAAGTCAGTAGTTCAGATCAAATTCCGCATGGTCACGATACAATCCATTCTCCTATTTCTTCGGGTGTGTGGATGTGCTCGATAGACTTCTGGGATGTGTATTACCACATCAAAATGGACAAGCGCTCCAGGAGTCTCCTTCACTTCTGGCTGGGAGCCAATCATTACCAATTCAGAGCCCTGCCATTCGGTCTCTCGACAGCCCCCAGAGTGTTATGAAATGCTTAGCAATGGTGACAACTGATCTGAGACTTCAGGGATTCCAGGTGTTTCTGTATATAGACATTTGGCTCCTCTCCGCCCCCACCAAGCACCTACTGGTCAGGGCTGTCCACTACACACTAGCACTAAAGGAGTTCCTAAGCATCACCATACACTGGGAAAAATCCAACCTTCATCCCACCCAGCAGTTGGAATTTATAGGGGCAGTATTTAACACTCAAACAAGCCAAGTCTCTGTTCCTCCTCACAGACTTCAGAAGTTAAGGTTACCAGTACAAGTGATACTCTGTCGAAGGAAGGTGTCTGCAAGGGAAGTTCTACAGGCTCTGGGGTCCATGGTGGCAGTCGTCCCAATTGTTCCCCTAGCCAGATTGCACATGATACTACTACAGTGGCTCCTTTTGTCACGGTGGGTATCCAGTCTTCATCCTCTGAGCTCACAGATCCTCATCACCACCTCCTGCAAACAAGATCTCCTCTGGTGGATGAGAACAGACAAAAATCTTTGGTATTGCCCCTTCCAGACTCCCCAGCCCAATGCCACGGTGACCACGGACGCTTCCCTGATGAGGTGGGGGGGGCCACTTCCAGGGAAAGACAGTCCAAGGCACATGGTGCTGCCTAGAGGTAAACTTGCATATCACTGTCCTGGAGTTAAGAGCGGTGCTGTTAGCGTTGCAGGCACTTAATCTGCTCCTTCCGTCAGGAACGATTGCAATCCAGCCGGACAATATGTCCGTCGTCTGGTACATAAACAGGGACGGACCAAATCCTACTCCTTGTGTTGTGAGGCCATGAGAATTTGGCATTGGGCGATAGCTTCCAGCCACTTTCTAATCGTAACGCATATCCTGGGGAGCTCCAATGTAATTCCGGACAGGCTGAGCAGATGCATCCTCCGTCAACACAAGTGGTCTCTCAACCCAAAAGTGACAGCAGAAATCTTCAGCCATTGAGGCCAGCCTTGCTGTGATCTTTTCGCTTCCCCAGCAAACAAAAAATGCAGCAACTACTTTGCCCTCTTTCCCCCAGATGGTGAGTCACCAAGAGATGCTTTGACTCATGATTGCCCCGTAGGTCTCCTCTATGCTTCTCCTCTGATACCTCTGATACACCTATTTCTAAGGAAAGCTATTCGGTTGAGCTGCAAAGTAATCCTCATTGCCCCTTTCTGGCTTCGTCAAGTGTGGTTTCCCTTCCTCCGACCTCACTTGTTACAACCTCTTGGATCCTGGACACTTGTCAGGACCTAATATCTCACCCCCAAAGGCTGACTCCCCCAAATCTAGCCACTCTCAAGCTGACAGCTTGGCTTCTCCACTTCCGTTAGTTGCCAGGCAGGAAACCCTTTCCTCATCTGTCTGAGATATTATTCTGGCCTCCCATAAACCATCCACCAGAAAACTTTACAGAGACAAATGGAAAAGATTTGCTATCTGGTCACATAATCGGATGCTAAATCCTTTTTCAACCCCTACAGCTGCTATTCTTCACTATCTTTTTGAATTGTTTGACAATGGGGCATCAGCTTCCACCATTGAGTCCATTTAGCAGCTATTTCCAGTTTCTATAATGGTTCAGATGGAGTCCCTCTTATTTCCACCCAACTTTATAAGACTTTTCTCAAGGGAATTTTTCATAGCAGACCTCCTATCAGGCAGCCTGTGGAGGCATAGAATCTCTCCTGGGTACTCCAGACGCTCTCTCTTACCTCCCTTTGATCCAGCTGTGACATGTGATCTAAAATTCCTGTCATGGAAATCTTTGTTGTTCTTTGGGCCCTAAGCAAGTCTTGGATCCCTTTTCAGCACCGATTCAAATGTCCTTGACTTTTAGCCACAGTTTTTGATGAAGTTTTTAGTTCCTCAATTATTAGAGTTATTAAAGCAGTCATTTCCGACATTCATCCGGGAGTAAATAATTCTACCTTGGCTTCCTCTAAACTTTGTAAAGTTTTTTCTAAAGCCAAAACAGTGTCTGTACTTTTTAAGCATTGTCTTCTAAGCCTCCTTATTTAGTTTTTCACAAGGATAGGGTTTCTCTATGGACCAATCTGTCATTTTTACCAAAGGTGATTTCTGAATCTAATATTAATCAGGTCATTAATATTCCAGTGCTCTTTCCACATGTTTTGAACAAAGACAAATATTTGTTTCATTTATTTAGATATGCACAAACACATGCATTTCTACCTTCACAGAACTAGGGATCTATGAAAGTCCAAGCAGTTGTTTCATTTTCAGATTCAAAACTAGGCAAGCTTGTATCTGAAGTTACTCTGGCCAAATGGTTAACTGATTGAATTACCTTTGTTTATTAAAAAGTGGCTTTACCTTTTACCAAAACCACCCAGAGCCCACTCCACCGGGTTTATGGCAACTTCATCAACCTTTTTGTCCAGAATTTCCTTGGATGATGTTTGTGTAGCTTGGGCTAATCCTCATACCTTTATTGCTCATTGTAATTAATCTGTGCTTCTTTGTGAGTTTTTTAGTGTGTTCTTAACCGTAAAATTGAGTAGCATAGTCTAGATACAGGTCTGCTGCATCCAGAGCTTCAGCTGCACGGTTTTTAACCCTTTTTGAGGTATTCCAGCCACAAATTTTCCCTTAGTAGCACTTATTTAGACCCTCCTTCCCTGTACCTTCTTAGCTCTTTCAGGTTGACAGATATGGGTGAAAAATTTCCTGCATTTTTTCCTGCCAGTCTGGTTGATATGAGCATCCTGAGACAGTATAGCTCGTGTACACGGGCAGCCCTCTAATACTACCATCTAGGAACACAATTTGTGAGAAATGCATTTACATCAAGCACCTAGTGTCATTACTCTCTTCCCCACAAACCAGTATATCTGGCACTGAAAAGGTTGGCAACATGAACACCTCACCTCAAACACCACCCACACCTACACAACACACCACCTCATATACGTTGGTCCTCCACAAAAGCATACAGAAAACAAAAAAGACCTCTGAGGCATAAACACACGTGAACTCCACTGCCCACCACACCACACGTAGTCCACACACCTGTCTCACAGCCACTAAGGTCTAAACATAAACCCAACATATTAATCATTGGAGACTCCATTGTGAGGCACACAGATGTGCCCCTCAGCATTCTGGATAAGGCGAAAGTCAGTTAGTTATTTGTCGGGTGCCAGAATCCACCATATCACCAATGTAGTCAAGTCTTGCAACAGGTACAGTTATCACTCTGTCATAGTCCATGTTTGAGTGAATGACTTGAGACGTACCTCCCTGGACCATATGAAGAGAGACATGACTAACTCTGTGAATGTGTGTCCCAGGTAGGTATACTCCTGACCTTAAGCAGCATTCTTCTGTCACCCAGAATAATGCCTCCGTGCAAACAGAAAATGATTGACTTTAACAATTGGCTTAATTTCTGGTGTCATTCCAAGGGGATCTAATATCTGACAGCCTGGGATGACATGATTGACAAGCCACTATGCTTTGCCAGAGACGTCCTGCATTTGTCTCCCTTTAGCTTCAGGCTCCTGACAAAGGCTCTTGCCTCCCCCATAATGCCTTTTTAGGCAATGCCATGAGGTCAAAACTGCCAACATGAAAATTTTAATCAAAACGTAAATTAAAAGTCAGTGCTGCTAAACACTAGGAGTCTAAACATGAAACTACACTCATTGCAAGCATTCTTAAGCCTGGAAGATGCTGACATTTGTGCAGTCACAGAAACCTGGTTCAAAGCTGCGGAGAGCACCCTAGCCATACCAGGGTACCAATCTAACATTCATTCAGACCCCAAACCGTGGGCAGGGAAACAAAAGGAGGTGGAGTTGCAATATATATAAAAGACATACACACCTGTAGGCTGGTCAAACAGTATGATGCACAGGAAACACTCCAGGTACAGTTAACAATTGACAAGACCCCTGTTCAAACCATAGCTAGCTATAGGCCTCCAGCTTTGACTGAAGATGCCCACTCCACCTGTCTGTACCTCTTCGGATCTATCAAGATTCAACCGTTTGCCCTGATCCTGTCATGCTAAAACGCAAATGTCCAGAGATTCCTTGATTTTGTCAATGGAAATGCCTTGGACCAGTTGGTTGACACTCCCACAAGAGGTGAAAGTATATCTTGGACTTGGTATTAACCAACATGAGTAACCACTGCAGCATCCCTACAGTATCATCATCCTTGCTAAGGTCCGACCACAAAGCAGTCACTTTAGAAGTCATTATCTCCCTGGACCCCCCCCCCCCCCCCCAGCTAGGGTCAAACAAAAACTTCTCCAAAGCTGATTACAGCCTCCTGAAAGAAGGTATAAACAGCTTCACAGCCCATTCCCCTCCATACAAACTGGGACATATGTCCAAACCTACACCAAGGTGCTATATGAACATTTATATAGCTGCATGGAGTCAGGAATACTAGACGGGACAAAATCATCCTCTTCGAGAAAGAGTAAACCTGTCTGGCGGACATCTACAATAAATAAACTTTATAAAAGGGAAAAAAAATGCTGTCCAGGACCAAGAAGGAGCAGGTGCCTAATTGGAAGCGATCTCTCCTTAGCCTGAACAAGCAAATAAGAGTACTAGTGAAATCCTCCAAAGCAAACTTCGAGTCCAAGCTTGCCACATCTATTAAAGACAGTCATAAGGCCGTCTTAACATATGTCCACAATCTCAGAGGAAGCACCCAGATATGCTCAGAACTGGTAGTCAAGGACACCACATACACAAATGCTGTAGATATAGTCAACCTGCTGGTAGACAGATTCAGTGAAAACTTCACTCCTCTGCCCCCCCCCCCCCCCCCCAATCAGTAAAACAGGACTTCTCCAGTGCCTTCCCCCTTCCCTTATCTCTAGGGAGCAAGTCATCACTGCCCTCTCAATGGCAATAAATACAGCCTACATGGGACCCAATAACATCCCAGGCTGCATCCTACATGAACTCGGGCAGGAACTTGCAGCACCATTAGGCACCATATGCAACCAAAACCTGAATACTGGCTTCATCCGAGTGGAGGACAGCTACTGTCATCCCTTTGCACATAGATGGAGTGTCCACCAATCCAGGAAATTATAGACCCATCAGGCTAACTAGCCTGCAAGGCATGGAGCGGATCATCATGGACCTCCTTAACAAGAACATTGGCAACCTCCAGACACTTTATCCCACGCAGTTTGGTTTTGTCAAGGGGTGGTCATGCCTTTTAAATTTGGTCAACTTCTTTGAGACAGACACCAAGGCCATAGATGAGGGGAAGATGGTGCACACCGCCTACCTTGACCTGACCAAATCCTTTGATAATATTCTCCACTCAAGTATAATAGATAAACTCTCTCAAATTGGCAGCAATCCATATGTTACCAGATAGGTAGCAAACTGGCTCACTGATAGAACCCATCTAGTCAAAGTAGGGGAGGCCATCTCAAATAGTAGACCCGTAGCAAGTAATGTACCCCAGGGATTGGTCGTGGGGCTTCTGCTGTTTGGGATATACTTCTTGGAGGTGCAGGCCAAATCTAGTGGGCCATGGCTGACCAGGTTTGCAGATGACTGCAAATTGGGTGCTGTCATCAGTTCCCGTAGTGATGTGGACATCCTCCAAGAGGATCTCACCCAAACAAATGATTGGTGCCAGAAACATGGCCTTAGACTGAATGCCAAAAAATGCATCATCCCTTTTGGGGAGAGTGACGTCCCCACAAATTATCACATTGCTAATAAGGTCCTAAGCACGCAGTTAATCGTGAGGGACCTGGACCCCCAGGTTGATAGCAAACTGACTTTTGACCATGATATTGCCTCCATTGTACAGAAAGCTTTCTACATGGCCCACATCATTAGTAAGGGTACCTCTTCCAGGGACAATATGGTCATAACATCCCTGTATTCTTCCCTTACAAGACTCATTATTGAGTACAGTGCCCCTTTCAGCATGTACCTCACAAAGCACATGCAGCAGCTGGAGAGACTGCAGCGGTTCCTCACCTGGAGAATCCAGGGCCTCAAACATCTGCCCTACACAGATAGGCTAAAAGCCCTGTCCCTCTACTCAGTCTCCTACAGACTCCTCAGAGGTGACCTCTGTCTGGCATACAAAGCAATCTCAAGACCCCACCCTGATAGGATTGCTGCATATTCGCAAGTCAAGACCCACTCGAGTAACCTACACACGCGACAATAGCACTTTTTGGTGGGACATGTTTGTGTCCCAGAGACTCTCCCTTTTGTGGAATAGACTCCCTCTCCACATAAAGCAGAGTATGTCATTAACCCTTTTTAAGTGCAGCCTGGGTAACTGGATGGGGAACAGAAGATACACCCCTGGGATTCCAACTGTGTCCCTGTTGGACACAGGCATAGGGTGAACATAGGCTAAATTCTTGGCTAGACTTGTAAGGGCCTCAGGGTCAGTAGCCTAGTAACTTCCTCTGATTACAAACTGAATCTGGGGAAAAACAGCCTTTGGTTCAGTAGTACTCTGGAATAGCCTTCCTTAGAGTCCTCCTAGGATTTAGGTAGTTGGGGATTCTGTCCCAACAGTAGAGGAATGAATGGAAATGGACAACATCAGATTAAAAGGTTATGTACTCACCATAATGTTCCATCTGTGTTTTCCACTTTCATTCTTACTCAGCTTCCCACCCACCTACTCCCACCTTGTTCTGTTCCTGGAAAAATTGAAGAGAATTTAAGGATCCTGTATTCATTGTTTTGAGTTTCAGCTTTCATTCTTTTCTTATTTTCCACTGCTCTGTTAGTCATATGGGCAGGAAACTAAATCTGAGGTATGTTACGTTTGTGGGGCATTATGGGTAAAGGTAGGACCTCATGTGTTAAAGAATCCTACAGTCTGGAAAAAATGGCCGAGTTGGAACACGGGTTGGGTCTGAAACCAACAGTTGAGGAAGACTGAAAATTGACAACACAGATGGAATGTTATGGTGAGTATGTACCTTCACTATCCTCCCAAACATTAATGAGAATGCACGACTACCAATTTAACAGTCAAGAAATCTCCAGTCTTTTAAATCACTTTTTGCATATGCATAGTTCCCTTGTTTAAGCAACATTTATTGGAAATTACACTTTTAAAATTGTTTCCATTTATTTCCTAATTTCCCATTATTGCTAATCTTCCACATCATCTTGACCTTACAATACCAGTCTCTAGTTCAAGTCTAATATATTCCCGATTTGTTTTTGTCAGCTTCCGCGCTTTTTCCTGTTGCTTAGTCATTTTCCCATGGAACAATGGAAAAAGTTTCACTGGCAAATTATCTCTGTGGGCTTTATTTTCAGACCCAGTCTTGGTTGGCTGAACGTTTTCTCCTTAGCTTCTACTCCATCTTAAAATGTCTTTGATTCTTCAGTAAAAAATATTGCAAGGACAGTTGGATCTAGCAACTTCAGTTTTGCATCTGCATCTCTATATCCCGTTTGCAAGGATGTACTTGTTTGTTTCAACTTGGTATACAATGTAACTGGTGTACAGTGAATAATCATTTTTCACAAACACACTGATGTCCCCAGTTTTTAATACTTTTCTTTTCTGCAGGTTTTTATCCGGAGCAACTCTTTCCTCTGGTGTGTCTGCATCTTTTAGTATGTACAGCCTGTCTTGCTTTCTCATTATTTTCTTCAGAGCATATACATGATATGCCTTTCAATTAACAAATCCTGTTTTGGAATACTAGTCCAGTTGCTTATTTGTGCTTTCATAACATTGATGCAGTCTGTTCCTTCAGGTTTCTCTGGTATTGCAGAAAATCTCAGTTTTTCTTTGAATGCCTTGTCTTCTAATTCTAGCTTTTAGTTCTTTCTAAGCATATTCATCCAGTCTTTCCCCTCATTTCACCTTCTGATTTTTGCAGTTTTATCAGCTAATTTGAATAGTTTCTTAAAGCTTCTGCTCTTTTCAGCTTTTTTGTCATTTGACTTTATGTATTCTCTAGTGTCTCAATTAAATGTACTTAGAAGGGTTTAGAATTATTTTTTTCATCTAAGTTACTGGAAGTCATATGCTATACCAGTGTTTGAAACCTGAACTGCCTTTTTGATGTACATCTGCAAGACGTCTCACAGCCAGTCTTTCTCCTTTTTCTCATTGATTTTCTCTTACTTTCTCCAGGTTTCTTCTTTGCTGATATCTTGCAATGTTTGTGACTAACCAGTAAATTAATTCTAGAACTGTTAACTTTGAACTGCTTTTTTATACCAACTCTAATTGACCTGTTGTTCTCTGTACAGCCATCTTGGGCTGTCTAGGCATTTCAAGATTATAATCCTTCTCACAAGTAGGTCAGGTTTTGCCACTGCTGTTCTTTATGGTTTGTTTCCCCTGTCCTTTCCTGACCCTGTTGCTAGCTGTCTTACTGTTTTAGAAATATTCCTACACATTAACTGGTACTATTGTACTGATACTGATGCATGTGGAGAACAGAGCACAGTTTTATGAATGCAACCTTAAGTGTAAGAAATAGAATCACCGCTGAAATATGCATTCTCTCCATACACCAACTGTGTAGCCTTATTTTAGTTCTGGGAGGGATTCCATCCTCTGTCCTGTTGGTGTCCTCTTCCTCCTATATTCTGGCTTTGTTCTTTGAGTTGGACACTCTTCACATCCTGCCTAGTGGGCTTAATAAGCACACCTGTTCATGATCACCCTAGTTACTCAAAAAGAAAAGTGAAGACTGTGGCATGGATGAACTCTGCCTTTATTTTGTAGATCCTGCTGACATCCACAGTGTGGGAGACAACATCCCTGTGTGGAGGAAGTCAGAAACCTTTGACGTCACTATTAATCCCCTCTTTATAACTGATTCTGTAGTACTGATCCCCTTACTGAAACATCTGCTGTTATGGCTGAGTATACTTGCATAACTGAATTTTATTCCAGCTCTCAGAACGCAGGATCTTATAACAGATGTATGAAATATGGGTTGGTGAGTATGCTTGGAGTATTTTCTGTTTCAGAGAATGTGGTCCCTATAGCAGTGTGTGGAGCATCATCCTGAAGGGGATACTAGCCATGAGTTTAGCTTTCTACATCTTTGGTTTCTTCAGGTGGTAAATGTCAGCAAATCTGTGGTGACTTACACAGAGTGGAATGTTTCTGTACTAAGTTTACAAGTTAGCCACACAGTGCAGTTATGGAATCTGGTGGTGGTGCTAAGCCATCACCATTTTGTAATCTTATCTTCCAAGTTAGGACAGTGTTGCACCAGTTTGTCTGGGTCATGTGTGGGAGCTCAGGCCAGATTGTTTCATTTCCTTGTGGACATTGGGGCATAGTAGTGAAGGAACCCTGTCTTAGACACCAGTCTCCAAATGCCAGTCAGAGTGGGCAAGAAATCATAATGATTTGTTATGCTGTTAGAGAAATGTCAGTTCTTTTCATTTGCTGCATCATGCTTATAGGTTCATAGGTAGGTACTAGGCTATCGGCCCAAGGGCGTACATAAGCCTAGCCAGCAAGGTACCATAGCTTACACCACCCAAGAAAGTTATTTCCTATGCCACTGTCCAGCAGAGACATAGAAGTGATCCCGGGTGTATTTCCTATTTCCCATCCACCCATCAAGATTTTTCTTGGAGTGCTAATGAAGAACTTTGCTTGACATAGATGGGTAGCTTGTTCCAGAGTATAGGAAGTCTCTGGGACAGGAATCTATCCCTCCAGCATGTCCTGTTTATTGTGGTGACAAGGTTTAGGTCCCTAGAGCATGTAGCTTGGAGGGATTGGGATTTCTTTAGATGTAGCATGTCCAACAGCTCTGGGTTTGACATAGCTTTATATGTTAGGCAGAGATCACCTCGGAGTAGGCGACGATATGCTACAGAGTAAAGCTGGAGTTTTTTGAGGTGGTCAGTGTAGGGCATTTGTTTGAGGCCAGTAATCCTTTTTGTGAGGTACTTCTGTGGCCTTTCCAGTTGCTGCAGGTGTCTTGTGAGGTACATTTCGGAAGGGGCGTTGTATTATATAAATGGGTCTAATGAGTGACGAGTAGAGCGGAACAATGACCTCTTTTTTCCTGGATGAGAGAACCCTTTTATGTTGAGGTGTGACATGTAGGAGGACTCCTGACTACTGTGATGATGTGACTATCAAAGGAGAGACTACTGTCCACCTGGGTCCCAAGGTCTCTTATCACGCATTCGTTGTTAAGTAGATTGCTGCCTATGTGGTAGTTCATGAGTACAGAGTTTTTACCAAAGGGGATGACACTGCACTTTTTGGCACTGCGCTTGAGGCCATGGCTCTGACACCAGGCATCTGTCTCAGCGAGGCCCTTCTGTAGGATGTCCACATCATTTGAGGACTTGACTATGGCTCCTAGTTTGCAGTCATCTGCGAAATTCATCAGCCAGAGGCCTTCTATGTTAGCCTGTACTTCTTTCCTGAAAGATGAGAGGACTTTTTTGTAATTTTGGGTAAAATGGCCATTGTTCCTTCTTCTAGGATGCACTGGTTAGTTTCTTTAACATCTGTTCATGGGTGGCCAAGGTCTGCAGCTATCCCTATGCTCATTTTCAGTGTAGAATCTGAGCCTTTGATTCCTTTTAGTATCACTTTCTCCAGATGTACAGTTTTGCTGGAAATTTACCACTAGAAATCTTGCTTACCTGCGTGGAAGAGGTGTCCTCATTGGTGGACTGATAAGGTTCCATACTGTAAGTGCATTTGGAAAATTCTCATGGGCCTAATGTTGTCCATTTCATTATGCATCACAAATGGGTCTTTGGATCCGTCCTCTGATCCAAGCTTGCCATTTCTTAGACGTACGATCCGAGCCTCAAACTCCTCCCACTCCCATAATGCCTCACTTCCCAACAAATCCTCAGATCTTGTTGGTCGCCATTTGGTCCAGACGTGATTTCGAGCCTCTCCAGTTGTTGGTAATATTTTCTTTGTTTTATTAGATTTTTCTCAGTTTTTCTTGTGTAAATTAGTAGTTAGTCTTCCTTTCTTCTATACCTCCCCTCCTACTATGCTGTCTTAGTGATTGCTGGCATTAGGACCTTCCCACCCTTTTTTGTACTTTTGCTTTCCCCTTTTCTTTCTCTTCTAAAATGCCCCAAAAATCTTTCCCACTGTCCATTAGTTTAGTGTAGTTAGTGGTAATGTATGACCGTTTTTGTGTGTGTGCGCGCACATTTTGTGAGTGCCTGATAATTATGTCAGACAAGCCTGAGAAACCTGCTGGGTTTAAGAGGTGTGCATCTTGTGGGCATAAGATTTCCTAATTTGATGCCCACAAGAGGTGTGTGTGTACTGCTTTGGCCCAGAGCACTTGGATATGCCTTGCATTATTTGCTCGGCTTTCAATCCTTGGGCCCTGGCCGATAGGATGAACAAGCTCATCTTGAAAGGGCTTCTTCCCTCCTCTGGAGTTCAGACTTCCACTCAGAAGAACAACCCCCCCCCCCCACTTCCCCAGGGACGTCAGCTTTTACCTGTAAAAAGAGGAGAAAACTTTCAGATCCATCTTCTTCAGATCCCTCAGCTCCATGCTTCTCTCTGGATCAGACAGGCCCTTCAGATCCAAGGGAGTCAGCGTCGACCCATCCTCCCACCTTGCCAGATCCAATTGCCTTGGGTCCGAGCAGCCTCTTGGAGCCATCAGAGGTCATTAGGATCTGTAGTTCCTCTTTTCCAGAGTGGATTTCGAAACACTTCCGCTTGAGGCATAAGTCTCGGAGTCTTATTCCACGCCAAAGTAAGTGATCCTCACCAGCTTGTACTGACCATCAGTGTGCTTCACAAGTGTGGTCTACACATTCTTCATTGTCCTCTAGGTCCTCTCAGCTCTCACATTCGGAGATGGATCAGATGATGAGTTTCCTCAAAGCCCAGATCCATCTGGGGATTTTGCCTTCTGTGACCCATGTTGGATCCGTGAGAGCTCTGACCCCAATACCTCAACCTCTTCCTCAGATCCCTTTGGTTTGAGAGTCACAGGACCTGGTGATTTTGAGTGGATCAGTGTCTGATCATGGGACTTTCCTTTCCCCGGCTCTGACAGAGTCTCGGAGTGGCTCGGCTCCGATGTTGTCACAGCAGAGTGGGTCCTGGATCTGAGGGGTCGACGCCAGGTCCTTGTAGTTGGTGTCAGCTCTGACTTTGTCCTCCTCGGAGCTGTCCCTTCCTTTGGGGGCCTCAGCATTAGATAGCTCAGGTCTGGTGCCTTCTGACGGTGTTAGATCCGGGGTGATCTTGTCTTTTTCTTCCTTGTAGACTTTGGCGTTCAGGGCAGGGAGATGGGCTCCTCCGGCATCCTCGGCATTCTGGTTGGCAGAGAGGGTTTTCACGACTCCTCAAGAGATGGTCCCTCCTCCACCAGGCCCCTCCCAATCCTCTGTGGATCCAGGCTTTGCTGCTGTCTGTCCGATCCATGGTCAGCCCCTCCCAGAGAGTTTCCAGCCAACTCCTCAGCAAGGGATTTCCCTGTCTTCCGTGTCTTCCCCTGAGTACCCCACTGAGGTAGTTTCCTGGAAGCACTGGTGCAAGTTGGAAGCACATTGATTCCCCAATGGAGTCTTTAACAGAGGACACTGACTTTGATGAAAGGGAGGGGTTCCCCTGATCTCCACCAGACGGTATCTCCTTTGGAGATATCGTAAAAATCCTGAAACAAAGAGGTGGATGGTCTTCCTAACTCCCTTCGGAGGAGTCATTATTCCTGGAGGCATTTGGGATGGGACCCATCGACCTCCTGGGTGACTCCACCGGCAGACTAACTTATTGACCTCATTGCCCGGTGGGCTTGGAAGGAACCTGCCACCATGGAGCCAGTCCTGAAGTGCCCAGATAAGTACCTTAGTCCCCCCCAAGAATCGTCCCTTCTGGAGCAAAGGTGTCCCAGTTGATGCCAGTTGCGGTTTTGGCATCCACCAAGAAAGAGCTCGCTGAACAGAACTCTGTTTAGGGGAACCCTTATTTGACAAGTCCTTTCAGTGCTCCTGAAGTACTGCCCCGACTGTCCTACTCTGGAGGCAGTTGGGAGCAGACTATCCTTACACCCAGCAGCCTGGAAAAACATAAATGACACTTGGGTGTTAAGCATCATATCCAGAGGCTACTATATTCCCTTTTCCCTGTTGTCTCCCCAACGTGCCACCAAGTCAGAGGGGAGAATTCCCTTGTTGAAGTGCAAAAACTCTAGACAGAAGAGTCATAAAGCAGGTCCCAACCAAACAACGAGGATGCGGAACTTACTCTTCTTTTTGGTGCTAAAGATGACTGGGACCTTCAGCTGATAATGGATTTCAGCAGTTTAAATTTGTTTGTCAAGAAGACAAAGTTCTGCATGGTTATGGTACAGTCCATTCTGCCACTAATACGCAAGGACAACTGGATGTGCCCAGTGGATCTGCAGGATGTGTAGTATCGTATCAAAATAGACAGGCACTCCACGAGATTTCTACGCTTTTGGCTGGGGGTCGATCATTACCAGTTCAGAGTACTGCCTTTGGTCTCACCACAGCCTCCCGGGTGTTCACCAAATGCATGGTAGTAGTCACAGGGCACCTCTGTCTGCAAGGTTTCCATGTGTTTCCTTACCTGGACAATTGGCTCCTAACATTATCCACAAGGCCTCAACTGTTTTGGGTTTTCCAGGTGATGTTGCGCCTGATGTTCGTGTTACACTGCTGCAGTCATCACACTTGGGTTATTCTGCCATCAGGTGGTCCCACAGTTGGCCAGAGTTCCAAAGTCTTGGCCCGGCATCAGTTGTTGTCGCTTCTTCCCTGACGTCAGTGCGCCCGAGGTATATAAGATGCATCCAACGCCATTTTTTTTTTTCAGTCTTTCTTGCCGCGCGTTGCCCAAAGCAGAAGCAGTTCGCAAGTGCCGGTCGGCCGACTCCTGAGATTTTCAAATCGAATTTCAGACCGAAGTCTTCAATAAAGCTAAGTACCCCGTTGGGGAACCTTTTCTGCCTCGGTCCGATGTCAGAAAAAGTTAACAATTGCATTTCTTGTGGGAAGCAAATACCTCATAAGGACTTTCATTTTTATTGTATTCCTTGCCTAGGCCCAGACCACAATGTCACAGGTTGTCGGTTTTGTGCTAGGTTTAATAAACGAACTATTAAACGTTTGTTTGATTTTGCCCAACATTATTTTGGTAGGAAATTTAATTATGCCATGCCGTCGGATCAACCGACGACTGGAATGCATAAAAAACGCAAAGATAAGGACATGCAGCCGAGACCCAAACCAGACTCCGAGGCCTCTGCTAGGCCAGTCGCCGGTTCTCCGGTTTTCTGTGAGGCACCTGACGACCGCTGATTTAGAACCCCAGGCGACATCCGATTCACAAGCAGAAATTGCTAGGCTTCCACAGCCTTTACCTTTAGGCCCTTCCGACTCCATGCCTGAAGGAGATTCCGGTGCAATTGAAACGCCTTCAGTTGCAGAAGGTGTTTTCAGACCAACTACACTCACTATTAAATCCTATGCAAAGCTGAAAACTCCTTTAAAAACAAAGAAGACTGTACAGCAGTCTCCAGTACAAGGCCACATGCCTAAGAAACAGATGCTTAACATAGCTGAAGACTTAATTACCCTAATCAGGGGTTCCCATCTCCCTCCTGATAAAAGACAAAGACAGGAGGAGGACTACGCTTCCTCTGACCAGGTTTCAATTTCCTCAGACTCTTCTGAGGAACAGGAATATTCCTTTCCCCCTTATGAAGACTCTGATGCTGAAGAGTCTATCCCTTCTGCATCTCCCCCAGAAGACTACTCTTTTGGGGAAACCTTACATACCAAGAGGGAACATTTCCACTGGGAAGGCCAGGATTACTCTGATTCTAAGAAAAGGCTCCGAGAGTTCCTTTTACTACCCCAGCACAGACCACTTGCTATTCCACCTGTATTAGACATTGTGGATTATGTTTATTCAGAATCTAGTCTTAACCCAGATTCACTACCTCCTGCACCAGCTAAACCAGACAGATACTACAAAGTCCCTGACTCACACAAATTCCTGTATAAAAGCCCTGTTGCTGACCCAGAAACCATTTCCCAGGATTCCAAAGGGGTTAAGGCCTCTATTGCTAAAAATCCTGTGCCCCCTGAAAGGGATTCTAGAGCACTAGACAGATGAGGAAAGAAAGTATATACCTCAGCTACTCTAGCTATGAGGGCCTTAAATTGCCAGTTTCACATGCTGATGAAATATCAACAATATCTGTTGTCTCAATTAAAACAAAAAATGCTCACACATACAGAACAGCCTGATTACAAGGAAATGCAAGATTTGTTGCATGCAGCTGAACAAGTGGGAAAAGATACTTTGCAATGTGGATTTGATTCATTGGAAGCTTCTTGTAGAGCAGCAGTGACAGGGTCTGTCATATGTAGGCATGCTTGATTAAAAGAACAAACTTTACCTGATCATGTTAAAGCAAAGTTACTGGATGCACCTTTACAGCAGGATGTTTTATTTGGTGTAAAAGCAGAAGAAGTTTTAAAGAAAATGGAGGATAAGGCAAAATCTATGCAGACGGTCAAGGATTTTTTACAGGTTCAACCCCCTCGTTTCAGCAGAAATTGGCCAACAAAAACTGGTCCTTTCCAGCTTCTGCCAGACCACAGAGGGGCAGATACAGACGCCCAAAGGGCAGAGGCCAGTCACAAGGCTCTTACCAGCCTCGACAATGGGGTGCCACAACCCAAAAAGGAGGAGAAGACAGGTCTCAAACTACCAGAAGACAAACACAATGACTTACCCCTCAGACTTCCAAGCAAAACCCTCTGGGCAGCTCCCTTGGGGGGAAAACTAGCACTTTTTGCAGACAGTTGGCACATCATCACAAAAGACAGATGGGTCCTAAATATTGTATCTCAAGAATACAGATTCCACTTTCACACTTTGCCAAGGAAAAAAGGAATGCCAAACCTGCCACCAAATCAATGGGCAGAGGCTCAAAAGCAAATTTCAGCTCTCATGGACATGAGAGCCATTCAACAGGTTCCTACACAAGAGCAAGGACAAGGATTTTACTCAAGACTGTTTGTAGTTCCCCAAAAGGACAAAGCCTGGAGACCCATTCTGGACCTCTCAATTCTAAACACATACCTGGAAGTGCCCAAATTCAAGATGCTAACACTACAGCAACTTCTTCCCATGCTGGGCAAGAAGGCTTGGCTAGTAACGTTGGACCTCAAGGAGGCATACCTGCATGTCCCTATCAGACAAAATTGCAGAAGATACCTCCAATTTATAGCAGGTTCAACCCAGTACCAATTCTCTGCACTGCCCTTTGGCTTATCTAGTGCGCCCAGGGTCTTAACAAAATGCCTGGCACCAGTAATTGCATACTGCAGACAAAGAGGGATTCAAATATATCCATACCTGGACTGCCTTATTCAAGCAGAAAGCAAGGCCATTCTATTAAAGCATCTGGTGTTTGTCAAAAACCTACTAAGTTGCCTAGGGTACACAGTAAACGAAAAGAAGTAAAAACTAGTGCCCTCACAAGACATAATATTCCTGGGTGCCAGCTTAAATACAACGGCCCAGATGGCTTATCTCACGCCAGACAAGCAAGGACAACTGACTCAATACTTCAAAATGATGACAACAAAGACCCAACTCCCTGCAAGAAAACTTCTGCAGGCCTTGGGATTCATGGCATCTTGCATACTACTAATACCATTTGCAAAACTGCATATGAGGAAATTACAATGGTATCTGAAAAGCGTATGGACTCAACACAGCCACAGCTTGGAAACAACAATTCCACTCATACCCTGCCATCAACAGGAGTTTCTATGGTGGGCACAGGTATGTCATCTCAATGAGGGTCAGCCTTTTACCTTACCCACAGCCAGGCAAACTGTAACAACAGATGCATCGGATTATGCCTGGGGAGCGCACATGGCAGGACAGTGCATTCAGGGCAAATGGTCTGCAGATCAAAGGCATCTACATATCAATCAAAATGAGATGCTAGCTGTACAAAATGCCCTAACAGCTTTCAAGGACCTCCTACATCCAGGACAACAACTAATAAGGACGGACAACACCACAGTGATGTGGTACATAAACAAGCAAGGGGGCACACACTCCTACCCCTTATGCAGACAAGCAATGACCTTGTGGAACACAGCACTGACCTACCAAGTTCAACTACAAGCATAATTCCTGCCAGGAAAGAAAAACACATTGGCAGACGATCTAAGCAGAAACATCATAGATCCTCACAAGTGGAAACTAGATCCACAAGTATTCGCAATGATAACTCAAAAATGGGGGAGCCCAGACATAGATCTGTTTGCTTCCCCACAAAACTACCAACTACAGAAATTCTGCACAAGGGCAATACCACACACTAGCTTGGAAAGTGGACACCCTCTCATTCAGTTAGAAAACATTGGCAGTGTATGCCTTTCCTGCACTGCCTGTTCTGGCAAAGGTGCTGCTGAAAGCCAGATTAGAGAGACCACAAATGATACTCATTGCTCCAGACTAGCCACGCCAACACTGGTGTCCAATACTAAGGAACTTGGCTCAAGGCCCACCATGGATTTTACCTACAGTTCCTCACCTGCTCACTCAGCAAAACAATCAGATTCTACACAGCCAGCTCAAGACTTTAAATCTGGCTGCATGGCAAATTGCATAAACAACCAGTCAACACTTCTCTCTAAAGCTGTGATGGATGTCATTCTGGAGGTCAGGAGGCCCAGCACCGGGAAAGTCTGTTAAGACAAATGGAAAAGATTCTGCGTCTGGAACCAGGCTAAAGGCCAACATCCCCTTGTACCAAATATTCCTCAGATTCTTCAATATTTAACTGAGATGTTGCACAAAGGACTTTCCTTCTCATCTATTAAGATCCACGCCTCAGCTGTTTCAGCTCAGTACAACAAGGATCCTCCTATATTTTCACATCCATTACTAAGACAGTTCCTCAGAGGGGCTAAGAACATAAGACCGCCCTGGAGAGCACCAACACCAACTTGGGATCTCAACTTTGTTTTGGAAAAACTTACACTACTGCCCTTTGAACCAGCTTTCACAGCTGATCTACAGTTCCTATCATGGAAAACTGCCCTGCTGCTAGCAATAACTTCAGCACAAAGAGTCTCAGAACTACAGGCCCTAATGGTAGTGGAGCCTTTCATCATTTTTCATCAAGACAGAGTCTCTTCACTAACTGTAACCCTTCCTTTATGCCAAAGGTGTTACCCAGTGTGGCCCTAAACCAAACCATTCATTTGTCCACCTTTTATCCAAACCCCCAGAACAAAGGGGAAAGGCTCCTACACTCTGTACATTCACAGGCAATTACGTTACTACTTGGATAAAACTAAGGCTTTCAGGAAATCTGACCAGCTCTTTGTATCCTATGCTGCAGGATCACAAGGAAAAGCTATCTCAAAACAGACCATTTCAAAATGGATAGGACATTGTATCCGTTTCTAATACACACACCATGGGAAATCTGTGCCTGGTAACATCAGGCCCCATTCCACCAGGGCTACAGCAACATCAACCGCCTTCCTCAGAGGAGTACCAACCAAGGATGTTTTGGAGGCTGCAAGTTGTAGTTCAGTGCACACCTTCACCAAGCACTATCACTTACCTCTATACTGTAAAACCAGAGCTGGCTTTGCCACTGCAGTTCTGCAGGGCCTACTAGCCTCACCAAACCCTGTTTAGTTCCACCACCCATCCTTAGCTTTGGTATTCAACCCAAGTGTGATGACTGCAGCAGTGTAACACGATGAACATAGTACAGTTTTGTACCTACCATAAATGTAGATGTTCAAGTGTTCACACTGCTGCAGTCCAGGTTACCCTCCCTCCATCCCCTCTGAACTAGCTGGAATTATCTATACCTTTCTATCCTTTACAACCTTTGTGGTGTATTTGCTTGTAACTGAAGGTATTGTTTTATTTTTATATATATATTTTTTATTAGCAATTTGTATTGCCTACCTATTGGGGGCACCTGACATCTGGGGCAAGAAAAACTGAAGAAAATGGCATCAGATGCATCTTATATACCCCTGGTGCACTGACGTCAGGGAAGAAGCGACAGCAACCGACGCCGGACCAAGACTTTGGAACTCTGGCCGACTGCGGGACCGCTTGACAGCAGGAGAACCCAAGTGTGATGACTGCAGCAGTGTGGTAGGTACAAAACTACTTTTCTTCACCTTGGAATCATGGTTGTCTTCTCTTTCGGCTGTTCCCGTTTAGGGGTCACCACAGTGGATCATCTGTTTCCATTTCTTCCAGTCCTCTGCGTATTGCTCTGTCACACCTACCACCTGCTTGTCCTCTCTCACCACATTCATAAACCTTATCTTAGGCCTTCCTCTTTTCCTCTTACGTGGCAGCTCCATCCTTAGCATCCTTTTCCCAGTATACCCAGCATTCCTTCTCAGCACATGTCTAAACCAACGCAATCTCGCCTTTCTGACTTTGCCTCCAAACTGTCCAACCTGAGCTGATTCTCTAATATACTGATTTCTAATCCTGTCCATCCTTGTCACACCCAGTGCAAATCTTAACATCTTTAACTCTGCCACTTCCAGATCTGACTCCTGCCTTTTTGTCAATGCCACCGCCTCCAGCCCATACAACATAGCTGGTTTCACTACCCTCTTGTAGAACTTCCCTTTCACTCTTACTGGAACCAGTTTGTCACAAATCACTCCTGACACTCTTCTCCACCTATTCCACCCCACCTGCACTGTCGTCTTCACCTCTCTTCCACACTCACCATTACTCTGAGCTGTTGATCCCAAGTACTTAAACTCATCCACCTTCGCCAACTCTACTCCCTGCATCCTCACCATTCCTCTATCCTCCCTCTCATTCACACATACACATTCTGTCTTAGTCCTGCTGACCTTCATTCCTCTCCTCTCTAGAGCATATCTCCACCTCTCCAGGTTCTCCTCAACCTGGTCTCTACTCTCACTACAGATCACAATGTCATCTGTAAACATCATAGTCCATGGGGTCTCCTGTCTGAACTCTTCTGTCAACCTGTCCATCACCATTGCAAATAAAGGGCTCAGAGCTGATCCTTGATGTAATCCCATCTCCACCTTAAATGCATCTGTCACTCCCACTGCAGATTTCACTGTCACACTGCCCTCGTACATATCCTGTGCCACTCTTACATACTTCTCTGCCACTCCCGACTTCCTCATACAATACCACAACTCCTCTGTAGGCACACTATCATATGCTTTCTCCAAGTCCAAAAAGACACAGTGCAACTCCTTCTGACCACCTCTATATGTCTCCATCAACACTCTCAGAGCAAGCATCACATCTGTAGTGCTCTTTCCTGGCATGAAACCTTACTGATGATCACTAATCATCACCTCCCTTCTTAACGTAGCTTCCACTACTCTTTCCCATAACTTCAAGCTGTGACTGATGATTTTTATCCCTTTGTAGATACTACAGCTCTGCACATCACCCTTATTCTTAAAAGTAGGTACCAAAACACTTTCTCCACTCCACAGGCATCCTCTGACTTTCCAAGATTTCATTAAACAATCTGGTTAAAAAACTTCACTGCCATTTCTCCTAAGCACCTCCATGATTCCACTGGTATGTCATCTGGACCAACAGCCTTTCCATTCTTTATCTTCTTCATAGCTGTCCGTATTTCCTCCTTGGTAATCTGTTTAACTTCCTGTTTCACTATCCTCACATCATCCAACCCTGGTTCAGAATGTAAAATTCATTGGGACGCAGTTGAACACAATGCAAGTTGCAGCTCTTCCCTCACAGTGGATATCCTCTATCAGACAGCAAGTACAATGCCTTCTAGACACTCCATCTCCTTAGCTCACTCAATTCTCATAGCCTTGGGTTCCATGTCGGCTGCCATCCTCCTGGTGCCTCTAGCCAGGTTCTTCGTGTGAGTTCTTCAGTGGACCCTGGGTGTTCAGTGGTCCATCCAGTGTCACCCCCCATCAAACTTGCTCCAATTTGCAGATGGATGCTCATGGATGATCTTCATTTAGGCAGGCCCTTTGTCCCCCCCCCTTTCAGCCACAGTGACCACGGAAACCTCCCTTTTGGGTTGGGGGGACATTTTTTGGGAAGGATGGTCCAAGGCACGTGATCCCTCATAGAGACCAAATTGCATACAAACATCCTAGAGATGAGAGCAGTCCTGCTCACATTGGAAGCCTTTCAGGACTGCCTCATTCTGGGGACGATTGCAATCTTAATGGACATTATGTCAGTGATATGGTAAATTTAGCATGCGCGGTGAACCTGATCTTACCCGCTCTGCAGAGAGGCCACAAGAGCTTGGGAATGGGCGATTGCTTCCAGCCACTATCTTATTGCAACGAACATCCTGGGGGAGTCCAACTTCCTGGCAGACAAATTAAGCACGTCCATCCTGAGTCCTCTCAATGGTCCCTGAACCAGTCAGTAGTGAACAAGATTTTCAGCTGCTGAGGCCAACCTTGCTGCGGTCTTTTTTTCTGCCCCCTAAACATCAAATACAGCAGGTACTTTGCTCTGCTCTCCCCGAAGGGGGAGTCATTCAAGGATACTCTGGTCCATGATTGGCCTCGGGTCTCCTGTATCCTCAAAGTCCTACAGAAACCCTACAGGTTGAAGACCAATCTTATTATCATTGCCCCCCCCCCCATTGGTCTTGTCAGGTATGGTTCCCTCTTCTGCAGTCTCACAGCAAATATCCCCCATAGATATTGGATCCCAGACAGGATCTCATTTCACATCCAACAGAACATCAGATTCCCAACCTCCGGTCCCTCAAACTAACCACTTGAATTTTCCATGTCCAGTAATTTTAGTTAAGTCCAGGCTCTCCTCTCCTGTCCATGACATTATTCTCGCTTCTCAAAAAACATCCACCAAGAAGGTATATTGCAACAAATGGAAAGGTTTTCCATCTGGACATCACAGAGGAATATAGATCCCTTTTTCTGACTCAGTCTCCAATATCCTCATGTTTTTGAGCTCTCTCTTTCATGAGGGAGCAATGTTCTCCACAATTAAGATACAACTTGCGGTCATCACTAACTTTCATGTCAGGAAGGGAGTTGGTTCTTCCTCTGCCCTTTCTTTTTCCAGACTTTGTCGGGCTTTCTTAAAAGGAGAGTTTCACCTGAGACCTCTGATCAAGGATCCTTCTCCACTTCGGGATCTTACTTTAATTTTACAGGGTCTCACCCAAAAACCCTTCGAACCTGCTAGTTCTTGCAAGCTGAAGTACTTGTCTTGGAAGACTGCCTTCCCTGTGGCCATCACATCACATCAGCCAGGAGAGTTTCTGAATTTCAGGCTCTGTCTTCTAAACCTCTATACACAACCTTCTTCAAGGATAGTGTTTCACTCTGAACAAATTCTTCTTTTATTTCAAAGGTTGCTTCAGAGGTCAACATGAATCAGACCATTCATGTGCCTGTATTCTTTCCTAAACATTCTAACAAAGGTGAATATATCTTGCATTCTTTGGACATTCACAGACTATTACACTTCTACCTACATAGGACTAGGCCTCATAGAAAGTCAGATCAGCTCTTCATTGCCTTTTCACCTAATAGATTGGGACAGGCGGTCTCTAAGGTTACTTTGGCCAGGTGGATTACAGAATGTACCTGTACGGTTTATTCCCAACAAGGCAAACTACTTCCTTGTCTGGTTAGAGCCCACTCAACTGTATCCTTGTCAAGCTCTTTAGCCTTCTCTGCTAGAACTCCAGTTGATGAGATCTCTGCTGCAGCTACTTGGTCCTCAGCTCATACCTTTATATCTCATTACAAGTCAGACATTATTTCCAGGAACAGGGCATCCTTTGGTTCTGCGGTTCTCAGGTTTATCCTTCCTTGAAGTCCTCCCAAGGTTTGTGTAGCTGGACTCTGACTCATTTGTGATGCATAATGAAACTGGCATCAGATTAGAAGTTATGTACTTATCTGTGTTGTCCATTTTCATTATGCTTCACTTCCAGCCCTCCTTACCCCTTCCCTGTGCAGCTGAGAGTAACCTAGAGGACTAAAGAACCCACTGGCTGCTAGTTTAGACTCTAGTAGAACCTTTGTTTCTGTTTTTTTATCTTGGAAATATTCACATTATTAGGACAGCAAACTCTATCTGAGGGTTTGTTGGGGAGTGAGGTATTATGGGAGAGGGAGAAGTTTGATGCTCTAATCGTATGTCTGAGAAATGGCTGGCCTGGATCGAGGATGGATCCGAAGACGCATTCGTGATGCATAATGAAGTTGGACAAAACATATACCAAGTTATGGAAAGTACAGAACAACTTTTCTCTCTCTAGTTTGGTTAGACTAGGGCTGTTGTACTCAAAGGTGTAGGAGGTTTTGCAGTTCCCCACAGACATTATCCTTTTGCTATCTGTATCAGAATTTGCATCCACCCAGTTTAATTAAGGAATTTGTTAATCCTTTTTCAGTGTAAAAATGTGGAAAAGGATAAACTTAAGGGTTCGTACACATTGCATCAAAATAGTCTTCTAACTTAGCAGAAGGAACCGTGTACTTGATCTCAGTAGGCATCCAAGTCAGAAAACTTCATTTTAGGAGATTAAAGTATTTAATCATCAAATAATCCTTACCAGTATTCTTTTTCATTCATAAATCTGGGTGATATTGGTGTTGTCTGCGAACCAACCAGCTAAGGAATCCACAAACTGAAAATCTAATGTCCTGTATCTTAGCTTTCTACACCCATAATCATATTAATCTCCAATCAGGCTTGTCAGTGAATCACTTATCAGTTGCTGCCACATACCTCAACTGTCAAGTTCCTGCAACGGACCTGTTTGATGAAGCCTTGTCTTTTCATCCAAAAGAGGTAACTGTGCCTGAGCTAAGGATAGTTGCCTGTGTGTTGTGGGCTCTAGTTCTGCTTCTTGCCTTATATGTCCATTGAAATATCTGTAGCACTGCTTAATGGAAGAGATTGAGAAAAATTTTTGTAACACATTGACTATACAGATGGGTACCACGTGTTCACCTTTCTCAGGGCTGTTCTTTTTTGTTTTGGATTTTATATACGTCTGTTTTCCAGAGTTTGTACATAGTCTTAGCAAAATCTCTGTATGACTTGATGCTTTGCATTCTAGTCTTATGATTGCCTACTTTTGCAATAAACATCTTGTTTCATCTTTATTTCCATTTCTATTTCATTAAACTGCATGGAATGAGATCATTTAACAGTCTCATTAGTTCAACAGGTAGTGCACTTGACTTTAGTGCTGGAAGTTTCGAAGGCTATGATTTCTATTCCCGCACCAAGTAGTTGGGTTAGTTGTCCAAAACCGACACTGCATAGTATGTATAAGGGGGGTTTCTTCACTCCTAAGTGTGCCATCCTTTGAGATGTTAAACTGAGGTGTCATCCACCTAAGTTGATGGCTGCTCTGTTCGATTTAAAGGATCCTATGGCATTTACTGAATACAGTAGAGGGAAGTTCCTTGGTTGTTGTAGGCAAATTTTTCCCCCAGTCAGTATGAATACCACCTCAGGTGTCCCCTGAAAATAGGCCATTGGCTTAGTGAGACTAACCCTGTTAACAAAGGGTAAATAAAATAAATCCATTGTACTACAGTTTTTAAGTGCATATTTGCAGAAGTTTTTCAGTCAGTCCATAGCTCTCAACGAGTCTGGGACAAAACTCAATAGAATCAGAGACAAATCCTGAAATAATCAAGGATGATCAGGGAGAGTTTCCAAATATTTGTACTATTAACTTAAGACATTGACAGAAAAAGAGAATGTTAATATACACTTTCTGAAGTAAAAAAGTCTGTAGTTCTCATTATTAAATTAGTCACTATTTATCAAGTGCAATTCACCATTTTTTCTCCAAAAGTCACCAATTTTAGGAGATATTTAGAGGGAGACAGGTAACATTTGAGTCAAAATCAGGAACAGTTGAGAAGTATGAGTCAGTCCAAGCAGAGTGGAATTTTTATTCCGAGCAGTTTCTGAGCATCCCTTTGCAGCAGTGAAGCACATCAGGCAGCAAACTGCATCTTGTAAATTGAGTCATCAGTCTGCAAGTACCATCTGAAGTTTTGTACCCTGCTTAGTCACACACAACTTATTCTGGTCTCTTTCTAGTTGCATAGTCACCTCCTACGCATTCTTCAAAGGACTGCACTTCAGTTGCTAGTGTGAACCTGCTAGATTTGAGTTCTTCACTTCAGAGATCAAATATTGAAGCATTTCCACACCATACTGCACCATTCGATTGGCTGCTGTTGCTTTTGAGCCACAAAAGATACCATTGTACTTGGATTAAGGGTAACCACAATTTGACAACCCACTTAAGATTTCCATGTTTCGTCATCTTTACAGTTAGGTTGTTAGCTGCACCATGCTAAAATGTTCATGTATGCAGCTTTTGCAGTTCTGTATTTTTGCACTAACTACATTGTTGGCTCCAGCCATAATTTTGATCAATAGTGTCAGCATCCACTCATTGGCAGGTAGGTTCAGTAACTGAATACCTATACCTGTTACGCTGTAGTTGTCTTTTTAAACTAATGACTACAGTCTCTAATAGTACAGTCACCATTTTTGTTACGTGTTCTGCTTTAATTTTTTTTATTTTTTGCTTCTGTTATGCTCATCCTCTGTATGTTAAAAATGCCCTTTATATACATTGATGCTATTGCATTCACTGATTCAGTTTTTTTTTTCTTTTATACAGTGCATCTCATGTAATGTCTTGTGTACTAATAGGTTCATACATAGTTACTAGGCTTGCAGCTCAGGAGTCCATTATGGAGCCTTGCCCAAATTCCCAGGTGCTCTAAAGCACTATATAGTTAAGTGAAAAATCACACAGTAGGTAAAATAAGCTGGAAGTATTTAAACTATACACTCTTATCACAGAAAGTAGCTCATTAACAAGTCTGAGCTTTCATTTTCTGCTTTAACTGCCTTTCACTTCTATAGAGATTGCCACACATTAGTTTATACATCAGTACATTCACATCATTATCCTGTTTGTCTTGCTTAGTCTGGCAGTTAGTGAAGAGTGTTAGACTATGGGATGTTAACAAGTTGCATCTGATGTCCTTTTCCTTCTTCCTAATGAATGGGTCTAGGATCCGACTTGGCCGCATACACAAGACTCTGGATCCAAAACTTGAGTTCCTCCGTCTACCCGTAATTCTCCATACCATCCCCAACTCCCCAGATTTCATTTGCCGACATAGCCTCAGAATGGAAGATCCCATTACTCGAGCAAGTTTGTCTTTTTGGTGAATTGTTCTGTATAGTTCTGATTTTTTTTGTGCTTTATTGTTATCTTAAAACTTGGTGTTGGGTTTGTTTGATAATTTCCTGTTTCCCACTTTTCTATTGTACCACTGCTAGTTTTTGACAGGTACTTTTACTGTTCTAGTTTTTCATTTACAAAAAAAAAGGTTTTAGTTTTTCCTTACTGTTAGAAAAGCTTATAGTTTGTGTACTTAAGTTTGAAGTTGTTGAAATCCTTGTTTAGTCAGGGTTTACTGTCTTCTTCTGCCTGATATGTCTGAGAAACCAGCTTCGAAAAAGCCTGTGGGTTTTAAGAAGTGCACTTCTTGTGGGCATAAGATTCACAATTCTGATCCCCACAAGAAGTGCGCCTACTGTTTGGGAGCGGCCACCTGAATACTTCATACACTGTATGCACTAGCTTTAATCCCAGGGCCCTCAGCGATAACAGAAACAAGTTGATCCTTAAAGGATTTCTTTCAGCTGGGGCTCAAAACCAGTTCAGTGTTCTCAGAGATGAGGAAGAGGCATCATCCAAAATCCCCAAAGACTTGGAGCCTTCTGAAAAGCATCAAAAAGTCTCTGATCCAACCCCTTGGATCCAAGGCCTCTTAGGTGGCCCTCTGATCCATAGCAATTCTCTCATCCAATTGCTCAGCTCCTATTACCAATTCTCCTATACAGCCCATCTCTGTCTCAGATCCCCGTCCATCTGATCAGACGAGCAGAGTATGTACGCCAGAATATGTCGTAAAACCGGTGTCCTCAGCTTTACCTGCCAAGTTATTTCAAACACCGAACAAGCACTCCAGGCTGACATCTACAACTTCATCTAGGTCTAAAAGGAACTTGTCTGAGGCCGACATGGACAGTATGATGCAGGGATTTCTTAGGGATCAGATCAATATGGGGTTCTGCCAGCTCCATCCCCTCCCGGATCCGTGAGCACATCGGCTCAATCAGATGTTCATCGTGTTTCACTGTTGCATTCATTACACTTGGGTTATCCTGCTGGCAGGTGACCCGCAGTCGGTTCAAGTTCCAAAGTCTTGGCCTGGCATCGGTTGCTGTCGCCTCTTCACTGACGTCAGTGCGCCAACCGCGCGGTACCTGAAGCAAAAGCAGTTCGCAAGTGCCGGTCGGCCAACTCCTGAGATTTTCAAAATCGAGTTTCAGAGCCGAAGTCTTCAATAAAGCTAAGTACCCCGTTGAGGAAACTTTTTCTTGCTCCAGACTGATGTTAGTAAAAGTTAATAGTTGTATTTCTTGTGGGAAGCAAACACCTCAGAAGGACTTTCACTCTTACTGTATTCCTTGCCTAGGCCCTGACCACGACGTTACTAGTTGTCGATTTTGTGCTAGATTCAATAAATGCACTATTGAACATCTGTTTGATGTTGCTTTACATTATTTTGGCCGAAGGTTTAATTACATAAAGCCATTGGAACAACCGACGACCGGAATTTATAAAAAACGCAAAGACAAAGAAAAGGACAGGCATCCGAGGCCCAAAACCTATGACGAAGCCTCTTCTAGGCCAGTCGCCAGTTCTCAGTGAGGTGCTTTCGCAGCCCCTGGCACCCGCTACCTCAGAGCCACAGGCTGTAACTGACAGCCACGTGGGGACACAGAGGCCTGTGGAAATTCAAGGTATTGGGCCTACGGAAACTGTACCTTCAGATGGGTCCGGAGCCGCTGAGCAGTTATCGGCTTCTGAGGGTGTTTTCAGACCTTCACAGCTTACAATTAAGGCCACTACAGCAGCAAAGGCAAAGTAAAAAACACCATTAAAGACAAGGAAACAAGTACAGCATTCTCCAGAACAGTCATCCATGCCAAAGAAACAGATGTTTAAAATGGCCGAAGACCTTATTACTTTAATCAGGGGTTCCCATTTCCCTCCTGACAAAAGGCCTAGACAAGACACAGATTATGATTCCTCTGATCGGGTTTCCATTTCCTCTGATTCCTCTTCTGATCAGGTATATTCTCTCCCTCCCTATGAGGACACTGATGCAGAAGAGTCCATACCTTCAGCCTCACCGCCTCAGGATTATTCTTTTGGGGAAACCCTGCACACCATGAGGGAGCATTTCCATTGGGAGAGCCAGGATTATTCAGAATACAAGAAAAGGCTCAGAGATTTCCTTTTATTGCCTAAGCACAGGCCCCTGGCTAATCCCCCCCCTGTGCTTGATATTGTAGATGATGTTTTTTCTGAATCCAGTCTCTCTCCTGATTCCTTACCTCCTGCACCAGTCAAGCCAGACCGGTACTACAGGGTCCCTGACTCTCATAAATTTCTTTACAAAAACCCCGCTGCAGACCCAGAAACAATTTCTCAGGGTCCTAAAGGGGTTAAGGCTTCCACTGCCAAAAATCCTGTCCCCTCAGATAGGGATTCCAGAACTCTGGACAGATGGGGGAAAAAAGTTTACACTTCTGCTACTTTAGCTGTAAGAGCTTTAAACTGTCAGTTCCACATGCTTAAATATCAACAGTACCTCATGTCATTGTTAAAACAGAAAATGGTTTCAAATACAGAAAATCCTGACAGTAAGGAAATGCAGTATTTATTGCATGCAGTTGAACATGTGGGAAAGCATACTCTGCAATGTGGTTTTGGTTCATTAGAGGCTTCTTGTAGAGCCGCAGTTACAGGCTCTGTTATTCGAAGACATGCAAGGTTGAAAGAACAAAGTTTACCTGACCATGTTAAAGTAAAATTATTGGATGCTCCACTACAGCATGATACTTTGTTTGGTGTTAAGGCAAAAGAGGTGTTAAAGAAAGTGGAGGATAAAGCAAAGTCAATGCAGACAGTGAAAGATTTCTTACAGGTTCGACCACCTAGATTTAGCAGAAACTGGCCTTCATAAAATTGGTCCTTTCCAGTGTCAGACAGGCCACAAATAGGCAGATACAGATGCCCAAGAGGCAGATCTCAGCCCCAGGGCTCCTACAGACCTAAACAATGGGGTGCTTCAGCCCCCAAAGGAGGGGAAGACAAATCACAACCTTATAGGAAACAGTCCTAATGACTTCCCTCTGCAAATGCCAAGCACTTATCTGTTGACAGCACCCCTAGGGGGAAAGCTAGCACTTTTCTCAAAAAATTGGCACATGATCACCCAGGACCAATGGGTGCTGAATATTGTTTCTCAGGGTTACAGGTTCCACTTCCACACGCTTCCAAAACCAAAAGGTAAGCCAGACCTGCCACAAAACCAATGGGCAGATTCACAAAAACAAATTGCTGCTCTCATGGACATGGGAGCTATTCAGAAAGTTCAACAGCAAGAACAGGGACAAGGATTTTACTCAAGACTTTTCTTAGTACTCAGAAAGGACAAAGCCTGGAGACCAATACTGGACCTGTCAATCCTAAATACTTTCCTGGATGTTCCAAAATTCAAAATGTTAACACTATAACAACTTCTGCTCATGCTGGGCAAGGAGGCTTGGCTAGTTTCTTTGGACCTCAAGGAGGCATACCTGCATGTTCCAATCAGACAGTCTTGCAGAAGATACCTCAGATTCATAGCAGGCTCAATGCATTACCAATTCTCTGCACTGCCCTTTGGCTTATCTACTGCGTCCAGGGTCTTCACAAAATGCCTGGCACCAGTAATTGCATTTTGCAGACAAAAAGGAATTCAGATATATCCCTACTTGGACGACTGCCTTATTCAAGCAGAGAGCAAGGGACATTCTTCTAAAGCACCTGGCGTTTGTAAAAAGATTGCTAATTTGCCTAGGGTGCACAGTAAACGAAAAGAAATCAAAACTAGTGCCCTCTCAAGAGATAATATTCCTGGGTGCAAGCTTAAATACAACTGCCCAGATGGCTTATCTCACGCCAGACAAACAAAGGCAACTGACTCATTACTTTCAAATGATGGCAATAAAAGCCCAGCTTCCTGCAAGAAAAATTCTGCAGGCCCTGGGCTTCATGGCATCCTGCATTCTACTAATTCCATATGCAAAACTGCATATGAGGAAACTACAATGGTATCTAAAAAGTGTTGGGACTCAACATTATCACAGCTTGGAGATGGTCATAACTTTAATTCCCTGCCTACAACAGGAGTTTCAGTGGTGGTCCCAGGCCTGTCACCACAACAAGGGACAGCCTTTCACCTTACCCACAGCCAGGCAGACAATAACTTATGCATCGGATTATGCCTGGGGAGCACATATGGCAGGAAAATGTATTCGGGGCATGTGGGCCAAGGAACAAATGCATCTTCACATCAATCAAAAACAGATGCTAGCTGTACAGAATGCCCCAAGAGCCTTCAAGGACCTAATACATCCAGGACAACTATTAATAAAGACGGACAATACCACAGTTATGTGGTACATAAACAAGCAAGGGTGCACACATTCCTACCCCCTCTGCAGACAAGCCATGACTTTGTGGAACATAGCACTGGCCTTTCAAGTACATCTGCAGGCACAATTCCTGCCAGGAACAACAAATACACTGGCAGACAAACTAAGCAGAAATCTCATGGATCCTCATGAATGGAAGCTAAATCTACAAGTGTTCAGCATGATAACAAGGAAATGGGGACGCCCAGACATAGATCTTTTTGCCTCCCCTCACAATTACCAAATACAGAAGTTTTGCACAAGAACTTATCATTCTCAAGCATGGAAAGTGGATGCTCTATCATTCAGCTGGAAAGGCCTGACAGTTTATGCCTTCCCTCCGATGCTTCTTCTCACCAAGGTGCTACTAAAAGACAAGAAAGGCCAAAAATGATCCTGATTGCACCAGACTGGCCACGCCAGCACTGGTACCCAATCCTAAACAGTTTGTCCCAAGGCCCATCTTGGCTTCTACCTCAAATCCCTCATCTTCTGACACAACAAAACAATCGGATTCTGCACAGTCAACTCAGAACCTTAAACCTGGCAGCATGGCAGATAATGTAGCCACTCAGACTGCACCTCTCTATAAAGTTGTTATGGATTTTATTTTAGAAGCCAGGAGGCCCAGCACTAGGAAATATGGATGCAGAAAAATGGAAGAGATTCTGTGCTTGGAACCAGGCACAAGGACTCGAACCTCTTGTCCCTAATATACCTCAGATTTTGCAATACCCAACTGAGATGTTGGACAAAGGCTTATCTTTCTCATCTATTGAAATCCATGCTTCTGCCATTTCAGCTCATTACAATACGGAACCTCCTATTTTTTCACATCCTCTACTACGACAGTACCTCAGAGGAGCAAAAAATATAAGACCCCCCCCCAAGGAGAGCATCAGTACCTACTTGGGACCTCAATTTTGTTTTAGAAAAACTCACAGTGCCTCCTTTTGAACCAGCCAGCATAGCTGATCTAAAATTGTTGTCATGGAAAACTGCTCTGCTCCTAGCAATAACTTCAGCAAGAAGAGTCTCAGAGTTACAGGCATTGATGGCTGTGGAACCTTTCCTCATTTTTCATCAGGACAGGGTTTCTCTTAGGACAAACCCAACATTCATGCCAAAAGTGGTCTTCAATGTGGCCTTAAATCAAACCATTCACTTACCTACTTTTTACCCAAATCCCCAGAATAAAGGGGAGAGACTTCTGCATGCTTTGGATATACACAGACAGCTACGATTCTACTTGGACAAAACAAAAGCTTTCAGAAAAACTGAGCAACTGTTTGTAGCATATGCTGTGCAGGATTACAAGGAAAGCCTATTACAAAGCAGACAATCTCCAAATGGATAAGACACTGCATCCGCTTCTGTTATGCACATGGCAAATCAGTGCCTAAGGGCATTAGGCCTCATTCTACCAGAGCAGAAGCCACTTCAGCAGCTTTCCTCAGAGGTGTACCAACCAAAGACATTTTAGAAGCTGCAACCTGGAGCTCAGTGCACACTTTCACCAAGCACTACCACTTACCTCTCTCCTCTAAATCCAGAGTAGGCTTTGTCACTGCAGTTCAGGGCTTGTTAGCCTTGCCAAATCCAATTTAGACCCAGCCACCCAACCTCAGCTTTAGGGTTCTACCCAAGTGTAATGACTGCAACAGTGAAACACGATGAACATAGTACAGTTGTGTACCTACCATAAATGTAGATGTTCGAGTGTATTCACTGTTGCAGTCCAGGTTACCCACCCACCATTCCCCCTTTTTTCATTGCTGGAACCTTTCTGTACTTCTCATCTCTATACTACCTATGTGGTGTATTTGCTTGTAGATGAAGGAATTGTTTATTGCAGTATATGCATGTTTTTGGCATAATTATATCTTTCCAGCCTTCCTATCTGGGGGCACCTGACATCTGGGTCAAGAAAAACTGAATAAAATGGCGTCTGTTGCATCTTTTATACCCCTGGCGCACTGACGTCAGGGAAGAGGCAACAGCAACCGACGCTGGAACAAGACTTTGGAATTCGGGACGACTGCGGGTCGCCTGCCAGCAGGATAACCCAAGTGTAATGACTGCAACAGTGAATACACTTGAACATCTATATTTATGGTGGGTACACAGCTGTACTTATTGTCTCCCCCTCTGATCTGACCTGCAGTTTCGGTTTCTCAGGATTGCAGATTTCCAAGAGGTTCGACGTTGGATCCGATGAAGCTACCTCCTTTGGCTCCGGCGGTAACCCTGACCAGCCCTGCTCTGACACCTTCAGATCAGGGTGGGTCTTGCATCTGAGGGATCGGCACTGGGTCTAACGTGTTGGGTTTGCATCCTAGTTTGTTGGATCCTTCCCTTCCACTTGGTGTCTTGGCTCTCTACAGGTCTGGTCCGGAGGGCTCACATCCGGGGTTTGCCCCAACCTTCCTTCCTTTGGCTCCGGGGAAGGGAAGAGAGGTTTCCCAGGGTCTGTCATCCTTTCAAGTTGTAGAAAGGGCTTTCTCTCTGCATAGAGAGCCGTCCTTTTTAGTCTCTGATCCTATGCTTTGCCCTTCATGGGGTCCAAACTCTGAGCCAGTCATTACTGCTCCTCAGGGTCAGCCAGCTCAGTGAAGCCTTCACACATGTTCCCCGAGGGAATCCCCTTTCTTCCGACACTTCTACTGAGCACCCTGTGGAGGAGGTACCTCAGAATAGAATGTGCAGGAGGAGGCACATAGACTCCTGTATGGAGTCTCTCACTGAGGACAACAGTTTTGATGAAGGGGAAGGATCCCCCTGATCACCACCTGACAACGTTTCCTTTGGGGACATCCTAGAAATCCTCAAGCAGATAGGTGGCTGGTCCTCCCAATGTCCTCCTGAGGATTCAGTGTCTTTGGTGACCCCTCCCCCCCAGCGGATTAACTTATTAACCTCATCTCCAGATGGGCTTGGAAGGAACCAGGCACTGCCAAGCCAGTCCCCAAGCACCCGGATAAATTTTTAGTTTCCCCGTCAGGCATACCCCATTGGAGCAAGGATGGTCCCAGTTGATGCCTTAGTTGCAGCAGCAGCCACTAAGAAGTAGCTAGCAGAACAAAGCTCCTCTGTCTATCCACCGAACAGGGAGTCCAGAATGATGGACAGGTTTGGAAAGCGCATATACGGCTCAACCCCTTTCGCACTGAGATTGTTATATTATCTGGCACACCTTACTCACTTATAGTGAGATTTGATCAAAGAGCTTTCACACACTCTCTCGGAGTTCATGTCTGCGGAGGACCTCAAGATGGTTTTTTCTTAACTGGCTACTCTCTTGTCCATTGCCAATTCATTGATGAGGTTAATTTCCCATACAGCAGAGGCTACCTCACCAGCAGCAGGTTCAGATATAGTGTTAGTAGAAATGCCTGGATGCAGCTATGTGACTTCGCAGCACCCTTCAGGATGTCTTTTGTTCTCCCCCTTACTGCCCCCTTTGATGGCTCCTCCTTGTTTGGGCCATTGGTAAAAGATATGCTCACCCGCAGCAAGCAAGAGAGAAAGACATTGTCTGCCACTGGAATCAAGTTCTCTGCCCCTCATTGTACATTCTCCAGGAACCTGTGAGGTGGTAAGAAGCTCTGATTCCGGAAGTCTCTGGGACCTTTTCAGGACTCATGTAGGGATACTTCCCCCATAGGCAGTGGAGGAAGGTTTAATGGCAGACGTTACCCCAGACTAAGAGGGAGTCCGCAGAATCAGGGCTTCAAAGACTCCTTTTCTGATGGGCCCTATCAGCGCTCCTGAAGCACTGCCTGTCTGTCCATCTCTGGAGGCAGTCAGGGTCATGTTTCCCTGTATCTGCAAGCCTGTACAAATATCACAAACAATGCGTGGGTGTTAAGTATAATAGCCAGAGGTTACTACATTCCTATTTCCCTTCCACCTCCCATCACAAGCAAGAAACTCCCTGATGTTCCACCCAGTCATATGGAGTATGCAGCTCAAGAGGTTCAAAATCTGCTACAAAAAGAGTCATGTAGGAAGTCCTGCACAACAAATAGGATTCAGAACTTTTTCCCACTTCTTTTTAGTGCCAGAGTAAAACAGGGAAGCTGAGACCAATTCTGGATCTAAGCAATCTATGCAAAGAAGTCAAAGTTCCAAATGGTTTCAGTTCAGTCCATCCCGGCTGCTTCTGCTCAAGGACATTGGGATGTGTTCTCTAGATCTCCAGGGTGCATGCCATCAACTCAAATTAGACAGGTGCTCCAGGAGACACCTGTGCTTTTGACTGGGAGCTAATCACTACTAGTTCAGAGCACTGCCCTTTGGTCTCACCACAGCCCCCACGGTGTTCACCAAATGCATGGCAGTCTTGGCTGCTCACTTGAGACTCGAAGGATTCCAGGTGTTTCCCTATCTAGACAATTGGCTCCTCACCGCCCCGACCAGGCATTAACTTCTGCAAGCCAGGGCTTCTTTGCTTCAGATCTCCAACTCCCTAGGTATTATGATAAACCTTGCTGAGTCGAAGCTGTGACTCCTGTACAGATTCTGGAATTTATAGGAACTCAACTGGATAGTATGATTCAAGTGTCATCGCTCTCTTCATCACATCATATCATTGAGAAATCAGGTACGGGACTTACTGTCTCTTTCATTCCCCCTAGCAAAACTAGTGTTACAAGCTCTTGGTCAGTGTCCACCGCCATTCTTCTAGTTCCTCTAGCAAGATTCTTTATGCGAATCCTTTAGTGGACTCTGCTGGTTCAGTGGTCCATTCTTAACCAGCCTGTATCCTTTACCATAAAACTCACTTCCATTTGCAAACATCATGTTTGCTGGTGGACTTAGGCTTTCTCTTTCTGGGTAGACTGTTCTCTCTTCCTACCCCAATAGCCGCAGTGAACACAGATGCTTCCCAACTAGGATGGAGTAGTGTAGGGGGGCTTTTTATGGGAAAGAATTCCGACCAAACCATAGCACCACCACTGCCTTACTCTCCTTTACTAACACTATCCTTCAGCATAAAAACAATGGCTATCTCTCCTCTGCTACTTTCCTAGACCTATCTAAAGCATTTGACATGGTGCCACGCAAACAACTTATCTCTGTCTTCAATAACCTATCCTTCTCACAATCAGTCACCAACTGGTTTGAGTTACCTGTCTGACCGCCAACAATCCGTTGTATGGCAGAATGACTTATCTCCCCAACTACCTGTCTCCATAGGGGTTCCCCAAGGATCAATCCTTGGACCCCTACTCTTCTCTGTTTTCACCAATAATCTAGCCTCTGCCACCAAACATGGCACACTCATACAATACGCAGATGACTCAATCATCTGCTCAGCCCAGTCCCTACCCAAACTGCAAAAAGTCACACAAGAAGTCTTTTCCTCTGTTGAAACTTGGTTATCCGATGCCCAATTAATACTCAACCCAAACAAAACTAAACTACTCCTCTTCCAGCCCACCAAACATACTCAAAACAACTCTCACTTTAACATCACAGCAAAAGACAACACCACCATATACCCAACTGAACACACCAAATATCTAGGAGTGGAAATGGACAATAAACTAAAATTTGACATTCACATATCCATGACCATAAAAAACGTCCACAAAAAACTTGGAGCGTTATACAGAAATAAGCAACTTCTCACCAAAACAGCAAGGATTTCAGTCGCAAATTCCCACCTTATCTCCACCCTACTTTATGCCTCTTCAATATATACCAACCTAAGGCAATGCGATCTAAACAAGCTAGAGACCTGCTACAACAAAATCGCCAAATTCGCCACAGGGGCATCCTACCGTAGTCACCACTCTCTCACTTGCTGAACTGGGCTGGCTTGAACTCCCTCACCTCCTTCAATGGTTAACTCTCACTCGCCCACAAACTAGTAAACCATCCACTAAATGTCCCATCCCTCCAGAATCTACTCCAACCCTATCGCTGCACCAGACCACTAAGATCCAGCAACAAAAATCACTTGCAGATCACTAAAGCCAATAACTCTGCTGGTGAAGCACTATTCTCTTGCGCCATAGCCAAATCATGGAACTCTCTCCCACCCACAATTACCTGCATACCATCATGCACCCATTTCAAAACTTTACTAAAAGCACACCTAAAAACATGCTGGCTATGCCCTTGCAACTCCCACTCTAATATCACCCACCCCATCCAGTCACTACCTTTCTTTCCACTCCACTAACTACCTTGATTATAGCAAGCTCAGATACTCATAAGCCTAGTACTTATTATACAGCAGGAACTTCTTATTGTAACATTTGTTAATGTCTGTTATGTACTTCACAGATAGATTCTAGTTGTCTACTGATGTACTATGTTCTGCATCTGTAAATATGTTGTAAGTAATTGCTATGTAAATTGTTAATCGCTATGTAATCCAATGTAACTACTGTCTGTTTGTTTTAACTGTGGAGCTTTTCTCCCCGGGCCTCTGCTGAAAATGGATCTACGTCCAGTCGGACACTCCTAGTCAACAAATGTAAATAAATAAGATGGTCCAAGGCACTTGGTCTCCCTCAGAGACCAAGTTGCATATCAGTGGGTTACAGATGAGAGCAGTCCTATTAAATTTCCAAGCCTTTCAGTACTCTCTCTCTAGGAACTGTAGCAGTCCATGCAGACAACATGTCAGTAGTCTGGTATATCAACAAACAAGGAAGAACCCATTCCTACCCATTGTACAGAGAAGCCTAAGTTTGTCTGGGAGTGGACGATCTCTTCAGACCACTTTCTTATTGCAATACACATAGCAGGGAAAATTAACAGACCAGACAGACTCAGCAGGTCCATTCTCATTCCCGATGAGTGCTCCCTGAATGGGACAGTAATGATTATGATTTTCAGCCACTATAGCCACCCGTGCTGTGACATATTTACCTCTCCCCTCAACAAGTGCAGTATGTATTCCTCTAGGATCCCCGCTCCTGTGGAGTCATTGAGGGATGCTCTGATTCACAATTGGCCCCCGGGTCTCCTTTATGCCTGTCCTCCTCCTCTTCTCATTCCAAAGTTCCTACAGAAAGTAAGAAGGGTGAAGAGCTCAGTCATCTTCATTACCCTCTTCTAGCCTCGACAGGTTTGGTTCTCCTTTTTATGGTCTCAGTTGAAATATCTTTCATCACTACTAGAGTACATTTGGGATCTCCTGTCTCAACCGTCAGGAATTCAACATCCCAAACTTTATGCCCTCAAACTGTGACAGCATGGTTTCTCCTGTTCCAGTGATTGTAAGATGATCCAGGCTTGCTTTCCCAGTTTGTGATATTATCATGGCCTCAGAGAAGGCCTCCACCAAGAAAGTTTGCAGAAGTAAATGGAAAGTTTCTGTTTATGGGCTTCCAAGAAGAATATTGATCCTTTATCAGTACCTACTTTGGCCATCCTTCTTTTTCTCATTATTCTTTTCCAGGAAGTGGCTAGCTTTTCTACTATCAAACTTCATTTGGCAGCCATATCTAACTTACATGCTGGTAACAGATCTTTTTCTCTGACATCTTCCAAACTACATAAAGCTTTCATGAAGGGAATTTTCCTTCTTAGGCCTCCAATAAAGGATCCCTTTCCCCTTTGGGGTTTGATGATGTTCCTTCAAGGTTTAACTCAAAAAACACTTTGAACTGGCGGACAAATGCGACATGAAGTTTTCTTTCATGGAAAACAATCCTGGTAGCTGTCACTTCAGCAAAACTAATTTCTGAACTTTAGGCCTTATCAGCTAGGCCTCCTTACATTATTTTCCATAAGAATAGGATATTTCTGTGAACCAACCCTTCCTTTTTGCCTAAAGTGGCCAAGGAGAATAACACTAACCAGTCCATACAGTTATCTGTTTTCTTTCCAAAATTTTGTAATAAAGGTGAATATTTATTACACCTTCTTGATTATCACAGGCACTTACATTTTTATCTTCACAGAACGAAACAATACAGGAAGTCTGCTCAGCAGTTTGTCTTTTTCCCCAAACCACTTGGGTCAGGCAGTATCCAAAATCACTCTGGCCAAATGGATTACTGATTGTATCATGCTGATTTATTCTGTCAGGTTTGGAGTTGCCTCATCTTTCTAGAGCATACTCCTCTAGATCAATGGCTACAACTTCTGCCTTTTCTAAAAGAACTTCCATTGATATCATCTGTGGTGCAGCCACTTGGTAAAAGACTCGTACCTTTGTTATACATTACAAAGTGCACACTGTTTCCAGAAGCAGCGCTTCTTTTGGTGCGACAGTGCTCTAGCATGTCCTTCCTTGAGGGCCTCCCGGGAGTTATGTAGCTGGGGACTCTAACCCGTTTTTGAGGAAGTATGAAAAGGACATCAAATTTAGAAGTTATGTACTTACCATAACTTGCATCTGTGTTGTTCATTTTCATTCTTCCTCACCTTCCCTCCCAGCCATCCCCTGGCCCTGTCACTCATTGAAGGATCCTTAGATGTTATTGGAACCCGTACGTTTCTGGTTTGAACCTCATCTTCTTGCTTGTGTCTGTCCTTTATGTACAGCACAGTGGGTAGTAGGGCAGCAAACTCGACCTGAAGTGTTGGGGATGGTTTGGGCATCATGGGTAGAGGGAGGAGCTGGAGCTTTGGATCCAAGTTCTTGTGCATGCTGCCAAGTCAGATCTGAAGGTCGGATCCTAGACCCATTCATGAGGAAGAATGAAAATGGACAACACAGATGCCAAGTTATAAGTACATAACTTCTAATTCCTGTAGTTTAATGTTTGATTTCTTCAGCCTCCACAAGACTTCTATGAAACTCTGAGAATGTCACCTCAGCACATGTTGTTCCTAGAATAAGCCTGGAAAACTTTCAGGGGACCAGTGCCCTACCCCATTTAAACAAATATGTTTTGTGGAATAATGTTCAGTTTTATCAGCCCTCATCCTGAGCATCTTCCTTTAAGGTGAAAGTTTGTTTGCAAGGGCCTGTCCATTTTATTACTTTTCAAAAATGATTTTCTTGAGACTGAATTTTGTATTGGAAACATTGATGAAGCCTCTCTTCATCATTGCCTTTAATGACCCCTCCCCCTTGAAAAATGTATTTTAAATTCACGTGCTCTGCTCCTATGCCTGCTAGATCCAAAGTCGTCTTAAGACACACAGTCTTGCTGTGCTGTTTACTGCTGAATCAGCGACACACAGCTTTGCATGACTCCATCTGTAGTCTGTTTAAAGCACCAAGCCTTTTAAATTGCACACTGATAAAGAAATATATTTTGCAGCTATAAGCAGTTACAGATAACTTATTTTATAACAAACCACACGTAGTCTGTCAGATTTGTAGCATATATTTACAAAGTTTTCGTTCATTACAGATATGAATGATGACTTCTACAAAGTACCTCTCTCTGTCCTTCTCTCACATAGCTGAATTACTACAATAGTTATATAGAGAGCTAGTCACACACATAGATGTTGTTTCTTCTTGGTATGTTTTTTGGCCTTCTGTGGGAAGTCACATCTATTGTCCTGTCAGCAGTTTTACCGATGTGAAAATGCACAAATGCACGCAATCAGAATAACAGAAGAATGAAAGGAAATGTCTGTTCTGTTCCTACTGGAAAAACATCACGTATTGCTGAATTTTTAAAAAAGGATGTCTGTTAATACATATTTGTTCTGCAAACATGAGAAAATCATGTAATGCTTGTTTTCCAATTCTGATGCTGTGACTAGAAGCCTGTTTGTTATACATATAGTATGAATGCACATTTTAAACTCTATACATATATTCAAGCAAACTTTCTTTCAGCATATTTACAACAGAATTAATTTCAGCCTTATATTCATAATATCCAACACCCTGTTAGTGGTTACTTCATTAGAAGCTTTTAGTGTTGCAGGATGTTGTGTGTTCAGAATCTTACGTGGTTCTCAAGTACCATAAGCAGCATAGTCAAGTTGCCATACCTTTTTATAGTGCTTTTTCTTCTTGCCTGCCCACCGTCAACCTCCTGTTGCCTTGACTGCATTCATTCCACAGTGGAACAACAGTCAAATCTGTAGGCTGTTGTCCTGGTTTCTATGAAATGCAGTTTGGTGCCATTACTTGTAACAACTAGTCTGGCTTAACCCCAGTCATTTGCTTGTAAAGGCAGACCCTTTCTTCCCCATAGACTGGTATAGGAGGATGCCCTTTGAAAATCTGAGGACCATGTTCGGTGACCCCTAGAACAGCAATTATTTAAGTACGACTAGGTAAATGTGTGCTGTTTCAGGGATTGTTTTATCTGAGTGTTTTCCTTACTCTGAGGTACTGAGAGCCCAGGTTAAGTAGCACATCCTCCTCCATGCTAAACACTTAATTTAAGTGCATTTGGAGAATTCTGGTATCTGGTCTGTGGTCTCTGACTTACCGTAGAGATCCACTGAGAAGAGTGGATTTGTCTGTGTTCTAAATGCTAACCCCAGCTATCGTGGCTCTGATGTGATCAGATGTTGAAGCAGAATGTTAGCCTTTGCCATGTGCACATTTTTATGCACGTTCTAACCTCCATATGTTTGCTGTGCACAAGAGTGCATTGTGACCATTTCTTCTGATGCACATCCACTGCCTTTTCTGGAGAGCCTGTACAACAAAAGCAGGTAAGGTTGCATACCCAAAACCCGAGAGATGGTTAAAGTAATGGTGGTAGTCCACACCCATCTTCCTGCCATGCCATGGTTTCACCAGCTCACAAGTTGTTACTCAGGATTTTAGTCAGGACTCTTCATTTACACAACAGTGCCAGATACCTAGCCCTGTTTTTTTGCTAGAAGTGTAGGTTTTGTTGTGAATCAGAGATCCAGTGGCTGAGTTTGGTGAATGTGCTTTGCTCTTTTTGGATCATGCAAAGCAGCTTTTTGTTCACAATTTAAGGAAAGGAGAATTTGTAAAACTTTTGTTACGAGTCCCAAGAAGTTATTGAATGAAACTTCAACTAGGTGAATACAACTGCTCAAAACTTTGGCCTAATGAGGCCTATACTAAGTGTGTTTTTTCAAACACCTTTCCATCTTCTGTCAGGTGGACTTCCCCATCCCACACTGTAACTGAAACAGCATCCATAATGACTTCCTGTGAAAAAAAGCTGCAAATTACAATTTGCATTAATTAATACAATAGGTCGATGAAAAACATTACATAGAAACTTCCCACCTGGAAAAAGAAGCAACAGTGAGGTGTGAAAGTTTAATGAACAAAACCCATAGATTTTTGAAAGGTGTAGAAAAAGAAGCACTGGCATAAGGAAGAACAAGATCTGGTGTGGTGCAATATTTATGCAAAGGAGAAAGCCAAACTAATTAATACAAAAAAGCAGCTCTAAAGATATTTAAAGAGAAATACAGGCAAAGACACACAGATATGGAAAATTTCACAGTACAAAAAATATGAAAACAAAGTTAGAATGTAGAACAGAAGAGTAGTAAGGTAGAAGTTAAGTAGAAACTGAAGTTACGGATTATTTGCAAAGCGGAGGATTTGGTGTAGAAAATCCAAAACAGTTAATATCACAGCATGGTGGAACAATGAGGTGCCTTCTGAAAAAGAAATATAGACATGGGAAAGAAAGAGAGATCTGATATGGTGCAAACCTATGCAAATGAGAAAGAAAAACTAATCAATACAAAAAAGCAGCACCAAAAATATTTGAAAAAAATAAGGCAGAGGCACACAGATATGGAAAAAAGTCACAATATAGAAATAGGAAAACAAAGGGGTGAGTAGAAAAGAGGATTAGCAGTGGAGTAGCCAAAGAAATAGAAACAGAAGTTATGGTTTGCCAGTGAAATGAAGGCTGTAGTGTAGAAAATCAAACACAGGTCATGTCACAGAATGATGGAGTAATGAGTCCCCAAATTAAGGAAAAACAGGCAAGGTAGGAGCCATCTGCACACTTTTCACATGATGATGCTCTGGAGCCTTCTGTAGGAAACCAATACAAAAGTTCATTTAAAGTTGCACAGTGAGGGAAGGAGCAGGAAACTGTGGAAACTCTAATACAGACAGTGTTGTGGAGTGATGGGCCAGTGAGTTCCCATATAAAGGAGTAGCAGATGATGCAGGATGTATCTGAAGCGAGTATGTCACATGAAGATGTTTTGGAACTTGTAGAATGCCAAAAGAAAGCAAAGAATGTGCTCTCAGTTTAGAAGAAAATGATATAATGGAAGAGCTGCTTATTTAAGTAGAGATGGCTAGACCTATTAAGGGTTGATGAAATAGGTTCATAGGTAAGTACCAGGTAACTACCCTTGTGGGCCTTTTTGAGCCTAGCCAATTTTTCTTTCATGGGTGAGAATCAAACCCTGTACCTTTAATCAGCGAGATGAACACCTTAACCATTATGCCAACTCCCAACCAATAAATTGCAAAAGTGAATAGTACCCAAAATGTTAGAAGTCCAATAATACAGATGAGCACAGTAATGAAGACTTTTAAAAGAAGTTCATGTGATATAACAGAAATAAGTAGGATACGTTACTGTGCATCTAAATTAGTAATGGGTGAAGTTTTAACAGACAAACATAGTAATCAGGGAAAGAAAGGGAAGAAGTAAAGTGTCCCCATGGAAGCACTGAATAGAGAAAACCTTAAGTAGTTAAAACAAGAAGTGTAGCTCTTAAAATAATGTAGAAGAGGGAACAGATCAAAAGTACTTAGAAAGTTAGATGTAGTCAAAGCAACACACAGTATCAAAACAGACCATGTTCTGTCATACACTTGCAAATAATAAACTAAAGGTATCAGCACAGGCAGAAAAACTTAGTCATGCATGTAGATGTAAAGGAAAAGTACAGAATAAACAGTTCACTGAAGACCCAAAAAAAGTTTGAGAGAATTGGGAAACAAACCTTAAAGAATAGAAGTACCACCAAACAAGAAATAGTCAAATTTTGGAGAAATATTTTTGAAGACCCTGGGGAACATAACAAAGATGCTGAATAGACAGAAAAATTAAAATGAACAGTAAAGAGTTCAGATTGAGAGGATATGAAATGGGATGAAGTAAATGTCAGAGAAATAGAAATTAAGAAGAGCTCCTAATTTGAAAACCTCAGGCCCAGATGCAGTACCTAACTTCTTTACCTAAAAATTTAACCCCGAGTAAGAATTACTTATATCTGCAGCCTGAACAGACACCAACCAAGTTTAATAGGAAAGTAATGCTCCTTAAGAGTCAATCTGTAAGCCATCTTAAAAACTGTAGACCAATAACTTGCCGTCCGACTATTTATAAACTGTATACAGGAATTGATGCAGACAGAATTTATAGTTATTTAGAAAAAAATCTTAATTGTGGCAGTACAACAAAAGTGTAACAGTAGAAAGTAGTATGGAGCTAAGGATCATCTGTTGCTAAATAAAGTGGTAATATAGAATTGTGAAAAGGTGAAGAACCTAAGTGTGGTATGGACAGATTACAAAAAAAAATTATCATATTCGCACATTCATGGGTAAAGGAGTGGTTACAGATGTATAAGGTCGTGTGACCATGAAACAGTGGCAAACCACTTCACATTTAAGCCATGACAAAGGTCAGGTTATTATCTCAGGGATAAAAATTCAAAGGCGGGTATTCAGAGTGATTATTTGTCACTGTTGCTGTTTTGTCTTGGTGTTATCTCATTAAGCTGTTTACTTAACAGAGTTTGGGCATAATTACAGTTTGGCTCCCTGAAAAGAGCGTTGCTTAGACTTTTTTTTTTTTTCATAGATGATTTAAAACTGTATAGTTCATCAGATGAGGAGTAAGCACAACTTCATATGGTTTAAACTTTCTCAGATATAAAAAAATTTATTTTATATTGATAAATGTGTAAAAGCAAAGTTTAAAGCAGGAAAGGTGCAGTACCAAGAAAATACTAATCTGGGACAGGAATATATAAAGAAACGAGCAGGTGGGAGTGTATAAATATTTGGGAATTGATGAAGGATCTGTAATAAAACATGAACAAATACAAATGAATCTCAGTAAGGAATACTTCAGAAGACTAAAACTAATACTGAAAACAGACATGGCATCTAGGAACAAAGTCCAAACTATAAACCAATTTGTTCTTCCTGTTCTTAGTTTTTGGGTGATTGTCCCAAAAAGGTTTTGATCAGTTGTACAGGAAAAGAAGAAAAAATACTTCATGCTTAACAAACGATATTTAAAAGTGTATACCAAGATTACATATTTCTTATTCTGAAGGAGGTATGGGCCTCCAAAATTGATTACATATATATAGATCTGTTGTCATGGGACTGCATACATATCTGTTGATAGATTTACTGTCATTTTACTGACTCGCACTCTGTTGAGTCATCATATCTTCGACTCACTTCTGTGAAGAAAACGTAATGCTGAATTCCGCTATAACCAAAATACTTACCGAATTCAAAATTCCTTACCGCTGTGTATCTAGGAACAAGCATCAGCATGGGTCAAGAAGGAGGTGCAATTTTGCCAGTCAGAAATATTGGTGTTTGGTATTTTCACCGTTCCAACTTCAGACTTTGCGCAAGTTGGAGTCGACTGACCGCAAGTCAGTAAAATGATAGTAAACCCTGCTGACCTCCTCAGATCCAAACATACTGACATTTTTAAAACATGAGAAGTAAGATGACTTTCCTATTTAATTTAGCATAAGTGTATCGGTGTCAAGCTAAAATGGAAATCAAACCAGTAGTAGGCAAAAGTCATACTGCAATTGAATGTGTCAAAAACAAAAGAAAGAATATAAGGAGAAAGATCAGATGAGAAGGAAAGGGATGTGGAAAATACATAAATATTGTGGCAAGTACAGAGATGTGGAACATCTTCATCCTGATCAGGATTTGATGCAGGAATGACTAAGAGGAGGTGAACTGAAACCAAAAGATGAAATTTCAATAATGGTAACCCAGGATAGTGGACCTATGTACACATCAGTTTACAAAGTAGATTGTACATGTGGTGTGAAAAAGAGAAATGTAGGTTGTGTAAAAAAAAAAAAAAAACCTGGAAATAGCACATCTTGTTGCTGGGTTTTATATACTCATGGTTGAAGGGATGTATATACTGAAAGGCACAATAATGTGGCAAGACTACTGCATCAAGAATTGTGCAAACACTACAGAATTGAAGTTGCTGAAAAGCAATGGAAACATGAACCACAAAGCACTGTAGAGAATGATGTTTGTGTTGCATGGATCACTCACTGCCAGCAGTTCAGAAAATTAGATATGAGAAAAACAAATATAGTAGTCCTAGAAAAAAAGGACAGAAGTAGCATTGATCATTGAAATACATCTAGTGATTATAGTGTCTTGTGGAAAGAGACACACACACACACACACACACACACACACACACACACACTCGTACAATATCAGGATTTGCAGGCTGAACCAAGAGCATTGTGGAAGAAAGATACCCAGACAGTTCCAATAGCAGTAGGAGCAATAGGTCTAATAAAGAATTTACAGTCGCATTTAGATATGCTACCAGTACATGCAACTCTATATGAGTTACAGGAGTCATTATTTCTGGGCACATTGTATGTGCTGCAAGGAGAACTTTTGGCTAATGTCAGAGACTAAAACAATGCCAACTTCATTAACTTTTAATTATACCCTGACTTATCAATGGGATCCATCACATCTTCGTATTAGAAGCCCAAAAGACTTGGAGATTAAATTATGAGTAGTAGTAAAGGAGTTGTATCTCGTCCAGTCATGGTTGACGAGTTGCAGCTTTGCCCCGTTTTGCACTCTGCCACCAGTAGCAAAGCAATTTGGAAAAGCTGATCAGCTTTTCCTTTGCTGTAAGTCATATTGCATTTCCAAGGGAGTTGGAAGGTTTATTATGGTTACCATACAAGGCATGACATCCAGGGTCTGTGCCTAGGCATTCAGTTCTCGGTGTGGTATTTTGCCCACTTAGTATGACTAAACTATGAAGACAATAATAATGGTCAGCATATTACAGTTGTTTGAAATGTACACCATAATAGCAGGTGATTAATTCGTTCTTGTAACATTTTGGGCATTCCCACTCTAACCCTGTTTAGAATGGTGTCCTTCCTTTATTCTTTGTTAGTGCTAGTGCATCGTTGCATTTGAACAATGTTTGTGGTACAGTTGCACTTATTGTAAAGTTTAACTCACAAACCTGTCCTATGTTTTATATCTTGGCATTTAATCTTTAACTGTAAGACTGTACAGAAAAGTTACATTGTGTCCTTGGTTGCCTGTACTGGGTATGTGCAGCAAGGTGAATTACTAGAGCTTGGTTTGAACACCATGCTTCAGTTCATTGGCCCAGTTTGGCCTCCGATGCACATTATGATAAAACTGGTGGTGGGAATTCAGGTTCCATAATACGGTTAGCTCCTTGCCGTGGCCGTCTTGCATGATAAGCAGGAAATCTACCCTGTTCATTAGTAAGAACATTCTTTATCAAAAATCTCAGCCAAATTACATGCCTTTGAGGATTAGAAATTTAGTTTTTATGACTGAACACTAAAGAACAGAATAAATATGCCCATTGTTAAGGTGAGTACGTCTCTTAACTGCATTATTCCTGTTTAAGCTGCTTCATTGTAAAGTACTTTGCTTTCTGTATCTTGCAGTATGATGATACAGTTGGCCTCTGCTGAACTACGTCAAAATGACATTGAGCTTTTGCATACATTTTAGGTACTGCAGTGCAGGCTGTTTGTCTTTCATGTTTGTGTCATGATCAATATGATGTCCTTTCATTCACATGTTGCAGTATTCTGCATATGGGTTTATCCCTACAGTCTTGCCTATGTACGGTCAGTATTCAAAAGCTTTCAGTCCCTCTTTGGTGCATCAGACGTTAGGCAAGGAGGAGGAATGTGGGCCATAAAAGTGACATTGTCACATACCAGCCCACAGAACTTTTTGGCCTCCATTTGTACTCCAGGTGATGTTCTTCATCTCACATTGCTGCAGTCCTTACACTTGGGTAGTCCGCTGTCCTCGGTCGGCCCGAATATCAAAGTATTAGGCTGACGTCGGTCAAGGCGCTTAAGACTGACATCAGAACGTCAGGGTACAAATGCGCATGACCGACGTCATATCCTCAGTCTTTTTTGCCGCATGGTCCGATGCAGAAGCAGCGTTGCAAGTGCCGTTCGGCGTTCTGAAATTTTTCGAATTCGGAGTTTCAGACAGAGTCAAAGTTGGCTAAGTACCCGTTAGAATATTTTAGTTTTTCTTGCCTCAGTGGTTTACCGGATGTCAGAAAAAGTGAATAACTGTATTTCTTGTGGGAAGCAGATACCGCATAGGGACTATCATACTTTGTGTATTCCTTGTTTGGGGCCTGAGCACGACGTTGTTGGGTGTCACTTTTGTGCTAGGTTCAATAAGCGCACTATTGCGAAGGTTAGATTTGCCAGGTTGGTCTTGAAGCGGTGCAATTATAATATGCCGTCGGATGCTCCGCCCGCTTCTTCGAAGAAGCGCAAAGACAAAGCAGCTAAACCCAGGCAAGAAGAGTCATCCGTGCGGACGCCGGTTCTTTAGAGGCGTCAGTGGAACCGGTGGTTCCGCGGAGGCTTCTCTGGAGTCCCAGGGGAGACTTTGATATTGCAGGATGTGGCCTCTCAGGAGGCAGGTCAGGCTGAAGGGGCTTCTCAGGTTACTGTACTCCCTCCCTTCCTAGGGTGGTTAGGCCCTCTCCTTCTGTTTCCAAGGCTTCTCCCAGAGGCAGGCCAGGTTTAGCTTCTGTTGGTGTCACTCCTAGTTCAACAGGATCTGTGCCCAAGAAGCACATGCTTAAAATGGCAGAAGATTTAATTACTTTGATTAGAGGTTCTTTCCCCCTCCTGATAAGAGGCCTAGGGTGGAACCAGAGTTGGGGAGTTTTGAGCAGGCTTCGGATGTTTCAGAGTCTTCGGCTGAAGACTTGCAGGAGTACTCTCCTTATTCTGATTCTGATGCAGATGATTCGACTCCTTCTGCTTCTCCTCCAGAGGATTTTTCTTTTCAGAGACTCTTCATTCCATGAGGGAACATTTTAAGTGGGAAGGTCAGGACTTCTCTGATTCCAGGAAAAGGCTTAGGGAATTTTTGCTTTTACCCCAGCATAGGCCTTTGGCTATACCACCTGTTCTGGATGTTGTGGAAGATGTGTTTGCAGAGGCTTCACTTAATCCTGATTCTTTGCCTCCTGCTCCTGTTAAACCGGATAGGTATTACAGGGTGCCTGAGGCTCATAAATATCTTTATAAGAGTCCTAGGGCGGCCGCAGAAACTGTTAGTCAGGGACCTAAGGGTGTCAAGGCCTCTGTTGTAAAAATCCGGTTCCTCCAGATAAAGAGGCCAGAGCTTTGGATAGATGGGGAAAGAAAGTCTATACTTCTTCCGCCTTAGCTATGAGGGCTTTGAATTGCCAGTTTCACATGTTGAAATATCAAAACTATCTTCTTTCTCAATTGAAGTCTAAGGTAGATGCTCTGGCGGAAGGCATTGAGTGTAAGGAATTACAAGATTTGGTACATGTCTCTGAACAGGTGGGTAAGCATTCTTTACAATGTGGTTTTGATGCTGTACAGGCCTCGTCTAGGGTGGCTGCCACTGGGTCAGTTCTTCGCAGGCACGCCTGGCTGAGGGATCAGAATTTATCTGACCATGTTAAGACAAGGATTTTGGATGCTCCTTTACAGTCTGATGTGTTGTTTGGTTCACCTGTGGAGTCAGTCTTGAAGAAAATGGAAGACAAGGCTAAGTCTATGCGGGCTGTTAAAGATTTTTTGCAAGTTCAGCCTCCAAAGTTTAGTAGGAATTGGCCTGCTAAGGGGTGGACATACCCTTCTTATGATTCACAGTCTAGGGGTAGATCTAGACGTGGTAGGGGCAGAGCTCAGAGCTCCTTCAGACCTAGAACAGGGAGTTCACCTGCACAATCTTCGGGTGAGGGCAGGGGCCAGTCCTTTCGTAAACAGGCCCAATGACCTACCTTTTCAGCTGCCAGATCCTTCTTGCCTGGCAGCACCTTTGGGAGGAAGGTTGGCACTCTTCAAGGAAAATTGGAGTTTGATTACTCAAGACAGATGGGTATTGGATATCATACACCAAGGTTACAAGTTTTATTTCCATACCTTGCCTCCTTTCAAAGGCATGCCGGACGTTCCTCCTCAGCAAAGACTAGAGGCTCACAAACAAATTTCTCTGCTACTTCAAATAGGGGCCATACAACCGGTCCCTCTGCCAGAAGTGGGCCTAGGATTTTATTCTCGCCTGTTCCTAGTACCAAAGAAGGGGAACACGTGGAGACCAATTTTGGATTTATCTATCCTCAACACTTATCTGGGCATTCCCAAGTTCAAAATGTTGACGTTACAACAGCTTTTACCTCTGCTGGGCAAAGATCACTGGATGGTGACTCTGGATCTCAAGGAGGCTTACCTTCATGTTCCTATCAGGCTAAGTTGCAGGAAGTATCTGCGTTTTCGGGCTGGGACTTCTCATTATCAGTTCTCTGCATTTCCCTTTGGCTTATCTACTGCGCCCAGAGTGTTCACGAAGGTTCTGGCTCCAGAGATAGCTTTCTTCAGGCTAAGAGGAATACAGATCTATCCTTATTTGGACGATTGCCTGATTCTGGCCCAAGGAAAGGACGAACTTCTTCATCATTTACAATATGTGATAGCAGTGCTAAGATGCCTGGGGTATTCTGTGAACGAAATAAAGTCCAGTCTAGTACCCTCTCAGGACATGTGCTTTCTGGGTGTGAGACTGAATACAGCATCCCAGATGGCCTTTTGACCCCGGACAAACAAAAGAATCTTTCTCTTTACTTCCATCAATTGTCTCATCAGTCCAGGCTGACTGCAAGGACAGTCCTTCAAGCCTTGGGGTTCATGGCATCTTGTATTCTGGTGCTTCCCAATGCCAAACTGCATATGAGGAAGCTACAATGGTATCTCAAAATGTATGGACACAGCACTGCCAAGATATGGACACTGTCATTCAGATAATACCTTGCATTCAAAAGGAATTTTTGTGGTGGGCTCAGGAATGTCACCTAAACAAGGGACTCTCTGTGACCCGGCCAGAGGCGAGTCAGATTCTAACGACAGATGCCTCAGACAAAGCTTGGGGAGCTCATCTAAATGGAAAGTGGGTACAAGACACGTGGCCTGCCAGACTTCAACATCTACATATCAACTTGAAGGAGATGTTAGCAGTCCAATTTGCATTAATAGCTTTCAAGGATTTACTTCTTCCAGGGCAGGTGTTGGTTCTAACAGACAACACAACTGTCATGTGGTACATCAACAAGCAAGGGGAACACATTCTTATCCTCTATGCAGACAAGCAATGATTTTGTGGGAGACTGCTCTCAGTTTACAGCTAAATCTTCAGGCAAGGTTTCTGCCGGGAGCACAGAACTCCTTAGCAGATGTGTTGAGCAGACAAATTATGGATCCCCACGAGTGGAAATTGGATCCTCATGTATTTCAGAAATTGACAGTGTTATGGGGAACTCCAGACATAGATCTGTTCGCTTCTCCACTAAACTACCAGCTGCCACAGTTTTGCACAAAAAGGTTTCATCCCACAGCTTGGAAAGTGGATGCTCTTTCATTCAATTGGAGCAATCTTCAAGTGTATGCCTTTCCACCTCTGCCTCTCCCAAAGGTACTCCTGAAGGTCAGACAGGACAAGCCAAAGATGATTTTAATAGCTCCAGATTGGCCTCGACAGCACTGGTACCCATTACTGAGAAGTCTGGTACGGGAGCCTCCATGGCCTTTACCTTCGATTCCACACCTGCTGTCTCAGGAGAACAGTCATTTACTCAATGTCAAACTTCACTCTCTTCACCTAACAGCCTGGCATATTCTGTTTTGAACCCTGCAGGGTCTCAGCTTCCGCAGCAAGTTTTGAATGTTATTTTGGAGGCCAGAAGGCCTAGTACAAGGAAAGTGTACGCAGATAAATGGAAGAGATTTTTATTTTGGAGTACAGCAAAGGAATTTGATGTTTCTGAGCCTAATTTAAGTGTGGCTCTTCAATATCTTACTGAGTTACTGGACAAAGGTTTGTCCTTCTCTTCTATTAAGGTTCATGCTGCAGCAATTTCTGCTCACTATGAATGTGACCCACCATTGTTTTCTCATCCTTTGTTTAAGCAATTTCTCAGAGGGGCAAAGAATATAAGACCCCCACGTAGAGCTCCTACTCCTGCTTGGGATCTCAATTTTGTGTTGGAGAAACTCACTCTACAACCTTTTGAGCCTGCAGCTACTGCCGAGTTGAAATATTTATCATGGAAGACTGCTTTTTTGTTGGCCATTACCTCTGCAAGAAGGGTTTCTGAATTACAGGCCCTTATGGCGGTTGAGCCTTTCTTAATTTTCCATAAGGATAGGGTATCTTTGCGTACTAATCCTTCTTTTATGCCTAAAGTGGTTTCTAGTGTGGCTTTAAACCAAACTATTCATTTGCCTACTTTTTATGCAAACCCCCAAAATAAAGGGGAAAAGATTTTGCACACTTTGGATGTACACAGGCAGTTGCGATATTATTTGAGCAGAACTAAAGGGTTCAGGCAGTCTCAGCAGTTATTTGTTTCATTTGCTTTGGGTTCTCAGGGCAAGCCTGTGTCAAAACAAACTATTTCTAAGTGGATTGGGTTTTGTATTGCTTTCTGTTATTCCCATCATGGTAAGGAGATTCCAGCTGGGATTAGGCCTCATTCCACTAGGGCTACTGCCACTTCTACAGCTTTTTAAGGGGTGGCAACTAAAGATATTTTGGAGGCAGCTACTTGGAGTTCAGTGCATACTTTCTCTAAGCATTACCACCTTCCACTTTACTCTAAATCTAGGGCTGGTTTTGCCACTGCAATTTTACAGGGCATTTTGGCAGCTCCTACTGCTTTATAGTTTTGCCATCCTCCCTTACCTCTGCTTTGGGATTCTACCCAAGTGTAAGGACTGCAGCAATGTGAGATGAAGAACATAGTACAGTTTTGTACCTACCATAAATGTAGATGTTCGAAGATCCACATTGCTGCAGTCCAATTTACCCTCCCTCCTTCCCCTCTTTAGTTAGAGGCGGTTGTGTGGTTTGGGTTGTGAATATTGTGGATATTGTATATATTGTACATATGATTAGTGCAAGGGTGGTTGGTTGTTTTTTTGCTGTCTTTTGGTTTTGACCTTTCTTTTTAGGGTCTTCTGACATCTGGGGCAAGAAAAGACTGAGGATATGACGTCGGTCATGCGCATTTGTACCCTGACGTTCTGATGTCAGTCTTAAGCGCCTTGACCGACGTCAGCCTAATACTTTGATATTCGGGCCGACCGAGGACAGCGGACTACCCAAGTGTAAGGACTGCAGCAATGTGGATCTTCGAACATCTACATTTATGGTAGGTACAAAACTGTACTTTTCTGCTACCGCTGACTTCACAGTATTTGAGATAAGTACCTGTTGGAGAACCCTTTTTCAGTCCTTCCTTATTGTACAATCGCTTGTTAATGTTATCCAGAAAGAGAAAGTGTCAGTGTGGATGCCGGATCCCTAATAAGGACGCTTATGATAAGTGTTTGTTCTGTTTAGGAAAAGCTCAAAACTCTGAGGCCTGCCCGATTTGTCAAGCGTTCGTGCCAAAAACTCTGCATAGCCTGTTGCACATGTTAAACTTGTATCTTGAGAACCAACGCCTGAAACAACTTATGCTTAGAAGGTCCTTCTGACGTTCCCCCCAGAACTGCCTAAGAAGAAGGCCAAAACATTACGGCTTTCAACTTCTGCTGAGCCTCACCCACCTGACTCCCAGCCTGTGACCGACATAGGCCTGGTTTTAGGACTGGGTTCCGGGTCAACTACTGCGGAGGTCGCAGATACCACTAAGGTCGCCGCACCATCCACAGATGAGAGCATGTCCACCGAGGCTACACTGGTGGCGCTAGCAGATGCCGGTGGGGTGGGCAGCAATTCTCAGAGTGTCGTCTGAGACCTTTGCTCTTTTACAGTCCCCGGTTTCTAGGAAACCGGCCATCTCCCCTTTAAAAAGAAGGGAGAAGAGGAAACATATTACTCCCTCTTCTGAGAGCATGCCCGACTGGCAAGCCATCAGTCAGAGCCTCTTTACTGCCTTTATGGCATTGAGGCCTACACCTTCTTCCAGCTCCACCCCTCCTCCTCTCTTAAGCCCTACGCCCATGCATACTGACCAACCTCCTAGGGATGAGGAGATCCTTTCAGACTGTTCTAAAGAATCTCTATTTTACAATTCACAACTCTTATATCTTTGGGATATGGATCTCCCTGAGGATGAGTCTCTAGACCCTGATTCCCCAGTGGAAGATTTAACATTCAGTGAGCCCATTTGCAGGATGAAGTACATTTCCAGTGGGATTCCCCAGAAATGTATGAGGTACAATGACCTTCATTCAAATGGAAGCACCTAGCCCATCTGCTGTTCCTCCCATCCTCCAAGCCTTCCTAAATGCCTTTGCTTCAGCATTCAATAATCCTGACTCCCAGCCTCCTGCTCCATGCAGACCAGATAGGTTGTACAAAGTACCTGACACTGCTAAGTGATAAAGTGCTCCCCAGCTGACCCAGCCACTATCTGTGCGGCAACTGACAAAGCCACCAAATTATTGCCCACAACCACCTTTCTCCCTGCTGACAAGGACAGCAAGACCATGGAGAAAATAGGGAAAAAGATTTACACCTCTGCTACATTGGCCTTTAGAGCCACCAACTACCAGACCCATATGGCTAAGTATAACCCATCTCTTTTACAATCTGCCACCAAACATTTGGCAGATATTCCAGATTCCCCTGCCAAAACACCATGTCCTCTATTTTGGCATTTACATCTCAAGTCACCAGACACTCCATTAGGTGCAGCTTTGATGCTGCTGAAGCCTCTGCTATGTCAGCAGCATCAGCATCCGCCCTATGCAGAAATTCCTGGCTGCACCTACATCCCCTGCCAGATGATTTTAGGGCCACGCTCATGGACGCACCTCTGGATAATGCTGCATTTTTTGGATCTAATGTAGCAGACCTCTTTAAATCTCTATAACAAAAGGGCAAAGAGATGCAGGACCTCGAACATCTCCTGGATGTCCTTCATGGATGCATCTGCAGTCATAACAAGTGGGTTGTCCTGTCGTCAGGCAGCCCTGCAGTCGGCCGGATTCCAAAGTCCGGTCGCTTCGCTGATGTCGCACTCCACCCGTCATCTCTGTTGGTGCATCACATTTTCCTCAGTCTTGTGCCGGTCGGTCGGATCCAGAGATTACTTCTACGAATACTACCTCAAGACTTCTAAAGCTAACTCTTTCTTGCCTCAGCCGATGTCAGAAAAAGTTAACAATTGTTTAACCTGTGGGAAACAAATACCTCATAAAGATTTCCACTCTTACTGTCTGCCTTGTTTAGGCCCAGCCCAGCAGCCTGTTCGCCTGTGCTCTTTCAACCGGTCGGAGTTTGCAGAACAGTTTTTCGGTTCTGATTTGGATCCTCCGACTACCCAATCTACCAAAAAAAACTGATCAAATTACAGCTGAACCTATTCTTACAACTGAGGCCCCTGCTACAACTCTTGAATCGACCTCAGAAATTTTACCCACTACGGTGGTTGACTTATCAGACACCATCCCTTGGATGTCTCTACCCCAGCACGTGGTGCTGCTAGGCCTCCAGCAGCCATGTCCATTAAGGCCTTCGCCAGGGCTAAAGCAGCCAAGACTACTAAAACAGTGCCTGTTAAACCCCCACATCCAGGCCCTCTTCTAGTTCTCAAATGCTTTGGCAGAAGATTTAATTTCTTTAGAGGATCTCAATCTCACCCAGACAGGGCCTCTCAGCCCGGAGAAGAGACCAGAGCCCCTGAGCCAGTGTCTTCTGATGATTCTGCTGATGAATCAGACATAACTGACCAGCCAGAGGCTCCCTTCTCCAATTTTGAAGATTCTGATGCTGAAGAATCCATTCCAGCTGCTTCCCCACCAGAAGAATTCTCCTTTGGGAAACCTTGCATGCCATGCAGAACAGTTCCAATGGCAGCAACAGGATTTTTCAGACTCCAGGAAAAGACTTAGGACCTTTTTGCACCTCCCACAGCACAGGCCCTTAGCTATACCTCCTGTTCTCTCTGTGGTGGATGATGCTTTCAATGATGTTTGCCAGATTCTTCCCAGCACCTGCCAAACCAGACAGATTTTACAGGGTGCCAGATACTCATCACCACCTTTACAAGGCCCCACTTGCAGACCCAGAAACTATATCCCAGGGTCCCAAGGCGGTAGCCGCGCCCACAGCTAAAAACCTATTCCTTCTGAAAGGGAAGCAAGGTCATTAGACAGATGGGGTAAAAGGTCTACACTTCAGCTACTCTCTCAGCTAGAGCTTTAAACTGTCAGTTTCACATGATACAATACCAAGAGTTTATGCTTGATCAGTTAACTAAAAACTAACCACTGATGAATCTCTTGATAAGAAATATGTATTAGAGATGGTAAATAACATACAACAGGTTAGCAACCATTCCTTAAAATGTGGCTATGATGCACTGGAGGCTTCATTTAGATCAGCCATGACAGGCACAGTGATAAGAAGGCATGCATGGCTAAAGGAACAAGCTTTACCGGATCATGTTAAAGCTAAGTTGCTAGATGCTCCTATGGACAAGACAAGTTTGTTTGGTACACCTGCCCAGCAGGTTATGAAGAAAATGAAAGAAAAGGCAAAATCTGTTCAAACTGTTAAAGATTTCTTGCAGGTTCAACCCCAAGGTTTAGCAGGAACTGGCCTGCCAAAAATTGGTCCTTTCCTGACTCCACAAAATTTCAAAGCGGCAGGAATAGACGCTCCAGAGGCAGAAACCAATCCAGAGGAGGTGCCTTCAGAGGACGACAGTGGCAAGGTAACAACAGAGGCACAGACACAGCCACTGCCACTACATCAGCACAACCACAGTGACTTAATCCTAAATCCGCCTACCAGGGAACAAATAGCAGCTCCTCTAGGCGGAAAGTTAACCTTATTTTCAAAGAACTGGCACTACATAACAAAAGACAAGTGGATTTTACAAACCATAGATCAAGGTTACCGGTTTCACTTCCACACTTTACCAGTCAAAAGAGGAATGCCAAATCTACCTCCAAATCAAAAAACAGAGGCTCTGTGCCATATAATGGAGTTAGCAAACATGAAAGCTGTGGAAAGAGTGCCAACAGCAGAACAAGGAAAGGGGTTCTATTCCAGACTATTCCTAGTCCCAAGAAAGGAAAAAAGTTGGAGACCAATTCTCGACCTGTCCACCTTAAATACATACATCATTGTCCCAAAATTCAAAATGCTGACCCTACAGCAACTTCTTCCCATGCTGGGCAAGGAGTCTTGGCTGGTAACTCTAGATCTCAAGGAGGCATACCTGCACGTCCCCATTCGACCAATCTGCAGAAGATACCTCAGATTTCTTGCAGGATCAGAGCACTATCAATTCTCAGCATTGCCCTTTGGCTTATCTACTGCCCAGAGTATTCACAAAATGCCTGGCATCAGTAAATTGCAGACTACAGGGAATTCAAATTTACCCATACCTGGACGACTGCCTGCTACAAGGGGACAACAAAAGCAAGCTGACAACAGATTTACAAAGGGTCATTTACTTGCTACAAGGACTGGGATACACAGTCAATTTACAAAAGTCAAGGCTGATACCATCCCAAACAAGGACATTCTTGGGCTGAATTGGACACAGTACAACAAATGGCATTCCTGACTACAGAAAAACAAAAAGAACTTCCTCTTTACTTCTTGGCACTAACAAAACTGAACAAGTTAACAGCAAGAAAAGTTCTGCAGGCCATTGTGCTTCATGGCATCATGCATAATCTTGGTCCCATTTGCCAGACTACATATGAGGAAACTACAGTGGTACCTAAAGAATTTATGGTCCCAACACAGACACAGTCTAGAAACAGAAATCCCACTAATTCCATGCTTAAAACAGGAGTTCCTATGGTGGGCTCAGGCATGCCAGTCAAACCCAGGCCTACCCTTTCGCAGATGTCAACCAAGCCAGACCATCACAACAGATGCTTCAGACCTAGGATGGGGGGCCCACATGCTGGACAAATGCGTGCAAGGATTGTAGACACAGGATCAACTTCACCTGCACATCAATCTAAAAGAAATGCTGGCAGTAAAACTGGCAATCCAAAAGTTCAAACCATTTCTCAAAGAGGGCCAGTTGATGATAAGGACAGACAACACCACAGTCATGTGGTACATCAACAAACAGGGAGGCACTCATTCATACCCCCTATGCAGAATGACCTTGGAGCTGTGGACCCTGGCACTCAGCTACAACATTCAGTTACAGGCAATATTTGTACCGGGGAAGACAATACTCTAGCAGACATATTAAGCAGAACCACAATGGAAGCTGCACCCGGACATCTTCAAGACCATCTCAAAGAATTGGGGAATGCAACAGATAGACCTAGAAGTAACACCTCTCAATCACCAGCTCAAAAAATTCTGCACAAGGACATTCCACCCACTAGCATGGAAAGTGGACTCACTCTCCTTCAACTGGAAAGGCCTAACAGCATATGCATTCCCACCTCTTCCTTTGATACACAAGGTACTACTAAAATCAAGGAAGAACGCCCAAGGATAATCCTGATAGCTCCAAACTGGCCAAGACAACACTGGTACCCACTACTGAAGAGCATGTCTCGAACAATATGTGGCATACCCCTGATGCCTTTGATGTTAACTCAGAACAACTACAGCATCATACATCCAAACCTAAAACGCTGCAACTGACTGCATGGAACATCACATAGCAGCAGCTAATCCAGAACTTTCCCAAAGAGTTAAAGACATTATTCTTGAAGCACGCAGACCTTCAACAAGAAGGAACTATGCTGGAAAATGGAAAAGGTTTGTCATTTGGAGTACGAAAGAGGAAAAGATGTGTCAAACATAGATATGCCTAACATTCTGGAGTATCTGGCGAACTTCTTCATTCAGGCCTGTCCTACTCCTCCATCAAGATACATGCATCAGCTATTTCAGCAGAATACAGCTTTGGTCCACCTGTTTTTTCACCCTTTGCTCAGGCAGTTCCTCAGAGGAATCAAGAATGTAAAACCTCCAAGGAAACCACCATTACCAGCTTGGGATTTAAACTTTGTGCTAGAAAAGTTGACACTATCACCCTTTGAACCAGCAGCAACAGCAGACCTACAACACCTGTCATGGAAAACTGCTTTCCTACTGGCAATTACTTCAGCAAGGAGGGTTTCAGAACTACAGGCCTTAATGGCAGTGCAACCCTTCCTAATCTTCCACCAAGATAGAGTGTCCATGAGGACTAATCCTACATTTATGCCCAAGGTGGTATCCAGAGTGTCTTTAAACCAGGCAATCCACCTACCTACCTTCTTTCCCAACCCACAAAACAGAGGAAAGAATACTGCATACCTTGGATGTACATAGACAGCTACGCTACTTGGCCAGAACAAAAATAGCAGAAAGACTGACCAACTTTTGTAGCCTATGCAACAGGAAGGGAAGGAAAAGCTATTTCCAAACAGACAATCTCCAAATGGATAGGAAATTGCATACGATACTGTTACTCCTTCCATGGAAAACCAATTCCACAGAACATAAGACCTCATTCTACAAGGGCAACAGCCACTACCACAGCCTTCTTACGAGGAGTGGCAACCAAAGACATTATTGAGGCGGCTACTTGGACCTCCGTGCATACATTTGCCAAGCATTATAATTTGCCTCTATATTCCAGATCCCGAGCAGGGTTTGCCACTGCTGTACTGCAAGGGATCCTAAACACACCATAATCTACTTTTATCCTCCTCCCTAGTTAGCTATGGTATTCATGACTGCAGATGCATCCATGAAGGACATAGTACAGTTTTGTACCTACCATAAATGTAGATGTCGAACTGGATAGCATCTGCAGTCAGGATTACCCTCCTCCTTCCCTCTGTGGTACTCCTAGGGTGTTTACCCTCCTAATAGCTAGCTGTTGGGGAGTCTTTATGGTGTATTTGTTTGTATATATGTACATACATGCTTATTGTTGTGTTTACCTCTATCTATTTGGAAACATTGGCATCTATCCAAATTTTAGCCTGCAAGAGGGCTACTGGCATCTGGGGCAAGAAACACTGAGGAAAATGGCGGCTGATGCTTTTATGCCGAAGACCAACAGAGATGACGTCGGGTGGAGTGCGACATCAGCGGCCGGACCCGGACTTTGGAATCCGGCCGACTGCAGGGCTGCCTGACGACAGGACAACCCACTTGTTATGACTGCAGATGCTATCCAGTTCGGACATCTACATTTATGGTAGGTACAAAACTGTACTTTTCACCAATTCCCAAGTTCCACCAGAACTATCCCTCCAAAACACAGTTTATCAGGAAACAATCCCGGTCTAACCCTAGTGCCAGACCTTGTAAACACACCAGGAAACAACTTCCTATGCCTAGAGCACCCTCTGCATTTAGCCAGAGGTCTTCCTTTAAGGACAGGGCAGGTAGCATCTGACTACCTGCCACCTTTGCCTCTACCTCTTCCCCCCACCACCACCACCTTGCCCCTGTCTGCCCGCCTCTCTCATTGTCTCCCTCTGCGGACCCAGATCACCACAGACAAATGGATCTTGTCTGTCCTCAAAGAGGGCAACTACATGATTTGGCGCTCTCCTCCCGTATAGAAGGGCATCCCTCGTCCCCCTTCACAAGATCTGCCCCTCTTACAACCAGTACTGCAGACATTACTAGAACAGGGCACTATACAGTCAGTTCCCCCCTCTGTGAAAGGAAAAGGGTTTTATTCAAGGCTCTTCTTGGTCCCCCAAAAAGACGGACCATGGAGACCCATCCTAATCTTTCCTACCCCAACCTCTTCTTAAAGGTACCCACCTTCTGAATGCTCACCCTGCCTACCCTTTTCCCCTGATCACTCCACAGGGGTTCATGGGTACTCTAGACATAAAGGATGCCTATCTGTACATCCCTATCAAGTCTTTCCACAGGAAATACTTAAGATTCTTGGTGGGCTCCTCTCATTGTCAGTTTTCTGCCTTGCCTTTTGGTCTTTCCACTGCTCCCAGAATCTTCACCAAGTGCTTGGCTCCAGTGGTAGCCTGCAACAGGACAAAAGGGATACAGATTTTCCCCTACTTGGACATGCTCATCCAGGTCCCCAGCCAACAACTACTAGATCATCACCACCACTTGGTAATCTCCTTATTGCAGTCCCTGGAATTTCAGATAAACCAGCAAAAATCCCATTTCCAGGCAACTCAGGACATTATCTTCCTGGGATGCAGAATAAGAAGAGACCTCATGGAGGCTTTCCTGTCACCCCCAAATGTGAGCTCCCTCTCAGATCATCTCCTCCAGGTGTTCCAGTCGACTGCAAGACAGTACCTGAAACTATTGAGTTACATGGCAGCCACAATACCCATGTTACCTTTAGCAAGGCTCCACATGAGGAAGCTGCAGTGGTACCTTCACTCAGTCTGGAAACAACACAACCAGCCCTTGGAGCACACTGTACCACTTCTTCCCTGCTTAAATAAGGAGGTACTTTGGTGGTGGAACCAGGTACAATCAAACCCAGGACTCCCACCACAACCCACCCAGGTCATGCACACTGATGTCTCGGACCTGGGCTGGGGAGCTACTCTAGGACTAAGACAGGTGCAAGGCTTGTGGCTTTATCACCTAAAATCAGAACACATTAATGCCAGAGAAATGAGGGCAATCCTGCTTAGCCCTACAAGCATTCCAACCATTCATCTACAGAGGACTGATATATATAGACAACACAACTGTACGGTGGTATATCAACAAGCTGGGGGGGGGGGGCAAGTCCTTCCTGCTCTGCAGGCTAGCGCTCTCTGTTTTTAGAGTTGGCTACCTCTCAGGGAATCTCCATATGAGTGACCTACATCCCCTGCCTCCACAACAAACAGGCAGATCTGTTGAGCAGATGCTGCACAGAGAGGTCTTCTTGGATCTGGTCTACAAGTGGGTATACCTCAAATAGACCTGTTCGCCTCCTCCCTCAACAGGCAGCTTCCTGTTTTTTGCACCAGAACACCAGAGCCACAGGCACTGGCAATAGATGTCTTTTCACGCTCATGGAAGAGGAAATACCTGTATGCACCCCCCCCCCCTTCATTCTCATTCAGAAAACCCTGCTGAAAAGTAAGGACAATCCAAAAATCTTGCTGGTGATTCCCTACTGGCCCATGCAGCATTGGTTCCCCTTACTTAATCTGTCCAAGGACAATCACCACAAGTTACCCCCCAGAGTGGACCTCCTTACACAAAACAAGGGATCATTAATCCATCCACAGTGACAGATGCTCCACCTAACAATGTGGCTGATAGGATTCTGATTCCGTTTAGACACCTTTACAGTGAGGGTGTGCTCGATGTCCTGCAGAAGGCCAGGAAATCTAATAACAGAAAATCGTATATCTCCAAGTGGAAACGATTCTTTATTTTGTGTCACAAAAAACAGCTGGATCCGCTTCTCGGCGCACCTCCCATAGTCCTGTCCTATTTGTATGAGCAGTCAGGACTGGCTTACTCATCCATTAAAAGCTCATCTGTCTGTTATTTCTGCCTTCTTACCTCTAGACCACCCCCCCCCCCCCCTTGCTTCTCGACTGCCTTGCAAACTTTTCCTCAAAGGAGTTCTACATTTTAGGTCTCCTAAGAGACCGATTCCCCCCCCCCCCCTCCTTGGGACCTCAATTATGTGTTAGAAAAGCTTACGTTTCCTCCCTTTGAAGCAGCTAATAAGGCCTCCCTGAAGCATTGCACCTGGAAGACCATCCTGCTGGTGGTTCTTACCTCAACCAGGAGAGTATCCGAACTCCAAGCCCTTATGGCTACACCACCCTTCCTAGTTTTCCACAAAGACAGAGTTACCCTTAGGACAAATCCGTCCTCCATGCCCAAGGTAGTCAACAACAGGTCCCAAAATCAGGCCATTCAACTACCTGTTTTCTTCCCTAACCCACAGGGAGACAGTGAGAGAGTGCTGCATTCCCTGGACGTACGTAGGCAGATCAGATTTTACCTGCACAACACTTAGTCTTTCAGACAGACAGACCAGCTATTTGTGTCTTTCCATCCAAGGGAACTGGATAGGGCAGTTACCAAGCAGACTGTTTATACTTTGATATCAAAAGCCATTAACTTTTCCTACCAGATTCATGGCAAGACCCTGCAAGGGGCACTAAAACCCCATTCCACTACAGCAATGGCATCTTCAGACGCCTTCTTCAAAGGTTTGGATACCGCTTCTATTCTGGAAGCTGCTACTTGGACGTCTGTCCACACCTTCACCAAACACTGCAAGCTTCACTTCATCTCCAGGTCCAGGGCAGGTTTTGCCAGGGCTATCCTGCATGGATTCCTGGAATCTGCATCTAGACCACCACCCCAACTTCTGTGAGCTTTGGCACTCGCCCATAGCAGAATACTGCAACATGGGAATAGAAGGGCATAAAAAAGATGTGTAAAGTCTTGCCATAACCATAGATGTCCTTGTCTTCCATGTTGCAGTATTCCTTCCCACCCACCCTCCACTCTCATCTGCTACATAGATTCATAGGTTCATAGATTAGTACTAAGCTAACTGCCCTTGCGAGCATTTTAAGCCTAGCCAATTATCCCTTGTAAGACTCAAACCATGCACCTTGTGTTTGCAAGGCAAACACTTTAGCCATTAGGCCACCCTCTCAACATTCTTCCCTTTCTGGATGTCAATGTTATAGCATTGCCATTACAGGACTCGCTCCGAATGGGGCTACTCTTCAGAGGGCTGGTGCATGCCAACATCACTTTTATGGCCCACGTTCCTTCGCCTTGCCTGACTACTGGCGCAGCAAACAGGGACTGAAAGCTTTTTGAATACAGGCCGTACGTACACGAGCCTGAAGGGATAAACACATTTGCAGAATACTGCAACATGGAAAAGGACATCTGTGGTTATGGTAAGACCTTGCACAACTTTTCTTTCCCCTGTAAGTCTGTGTAGTAATTGTTCTTTTTGATTTAGTGTTTTGTGTTTTGTGTGTGTGTGTGTGTGTGTGTGTGTGTGTGTGTGTGTGTGTGTGTGTGTGTGTCTGTGTGTGTGTGTCTGTGTGTGTGTGTCTGTGTGTGTGTGTGTGTGTGTGTGTGTGTCTGTGTCTGTGTGTGTGTGTCTGTGTGTGTGTGTGTGTGTCTGTGTGTGTCTTTGTGTGTCTGTGTGTGTCTGTGTGTGTGTGTGTGTGTCTGTGTAAAAAAGCAAGTCAAATTAAGTAAACTGATTGTATTCTTAGGTTGAAGGAAAAGTACTATCTATGGTAAGAAAAGATTTGAAGAACAACATTCTTGAAGTTCAGTATGGCGATAAAGCTGACCGGTGGTTTGTAGTGAAGAAAACTCTTCGTGCCACAAATGTGAGTAATTTTCATTTTCATTGCTTTTTTTTTAAAATTGTATTGAACACTGTAGTAACTTTAAGTAACAGTATTTGCTGATGGGTACTGTGAAAGTGGCCATCTTTACAGTAGGACTAGAGTTTAAATTTAGATACAATGAGAAAAAAGTAAAGGTATGTACACTATGGACTGTAGTACTGATATAATTACAGAACCGTCATAGGTTGGTACTGGGCTATTGGCCCTAGGGGCCTATACAAGCCTAGCCATAACAATTCCCTGGATATTTCTTCCCACAGTATTTACTTCCCTGGACCAATGTCTAGCAGGGAGACTGACGTGATCTCCGGGGTGAATTTCCTATCTCCCATCCAATTGTCAAGGTTCCTTTTGAAGAGGGCCAAGGAAGCGCTCTGCTTGACATGTATGGGCAGTCTATTCCAGAGTATGGGGAGTCTCTGGGTCAGGAACCTATCCCTCCAGCATGTTTTGTTCATTGTGATGACAAGGTTTAGATCCCTGGAGCGTGTGGCTCTGAGGGATTGGGATTTCTTTAAGTGGAGCATGTCCAACAGCTCAGAGTTTGACATGGCCGTGTATGTTAAGCAGAGTTCGCCACGAAGTAGACTATGTGCGACAGAGTATAGATGGAGTTTTTTTAGACGGTCAGCATAGGGCGCCTGCTTCAGGCCTGTGATTCTTTTAGTGAGGTATTTCTGCGGCCTTTCCAGCTGTTGCAGATGTCTTGTGAGGTACATACCAAACAGGGCATTGTACTCTATAGTAGGTCTAATGAGGGATGAGTACAGTGGGACAATGACCTTTTTTCTGGATGAAAAGCCCTTAGTGATGAGGTGTGCCACATAAGATTTCCTGACTGTTGTGGCGATGTGGTTATCGAACGTGAGACCACTGTCCACCTGTTTCCCTAAGTATCTCATTACACTTTCAGTGTTTAGTGTACTGCTACCTATGTGGTAATTCATGGGTACATGTTTTTCCCCAAAGGGGATAACTATACAATCTGAAGTAGGGAGTTCATTTGTCAGCAATCTGTGGGTCTTGGATCCGATATCGGATCTGAGCTGGCAACTTGTTTCAAACTAATGGATCCGAGCTCCTAGCTCCTCCCCTCACCCATAATCCCCTGCCAACCCTCCATGACCCCAGATCTAGTTTGCCGCGCTTGTGGATAGCTGGATTCCTTTGAGCTCGACTAGTAATTGTCAGTTAAGTGTATTTTTTCTGTCAACTTTCTTCTCTTTTTACAAGAATATAAAGTGTGTAAGTGTTAGGTTCCCTGTAGTGTAAAAATATTTTTCTTTTAATTAGTTTTTTCCCTCCGTTCGCTGGTCGTTAGTGTGTGTGTGTGTGTGTTGTGTTTTGGGGCCTGTGTGTTTGTGTAACACTATTTTTTTCTTTAAGTATGGCTGAGGCCCCAAAAGCCATTTTTTTCTAAATGTACCGAGTGTGGCCATAAGCTCTCCCCGACTGATGGCCGCACTCGGTGCGTTCGGTGCCTTGGGGTTGAACACCTCACCTCAGGCTGTACCATTTGTGCAGCGTTCAACCCCAGGGCACTGAAAGAGCGGAGGTCGAAGCTGCTCTTGGCGGGACTTTTACCCCTGGACTCGGCTCCGGCCTCCGCTGCTCCCGTGGCTCTACCACAGGCTGTGGTTGCTGCCATTCCTGCCCCCCTTCATTTGGCTGGGACTCAAACTCCCGCTAAAGCACCAGAGGACAGGGAGGCCAGGAGGGAGAAACGGAGGGAGAAGCACCACAAGCGGCTGGCCGAGGCCACCGCTTTGGCCCCGCCAGCTAAGCGGGCTTCTCCCTCCACTGCTTCTAGGTCTCCTGCTCCTCAGCTCCGATCCCCTTGTTTCTCCCCAGGGCCCGAGGAGGAGGAGGCCCAATCTCCATCGAGGTCATCGAGGCGGCATTCCAGGCCTGCCTCGGTGACCTCTTCAAGATAGACTTTCAGTATGTCCGATGCAGACTTGGACCGGATGGTGCGAAGATTCATCCAGGCCCAGCTGCAGATGGGAGTGCTCTTGCCCCCCCTTTCGGGGGTGAGCTCGACACCTTTTTTCCATCCTATTGCTCCTTCTCCAACCCGCTATCCGGGCTCGGAGCGTTCGGAGCCGAGCAGCATTGGAGCCGAGGGTGGGTCGGTGCCGACAGTACTTGGTACTTCGGATCCGACCCTGCCCTTGAGCCTGTCTGATCCGACCTCTTGGAGCCGTGGCCCGAGCTTCGGATCCGAGGGATTCAGTGTGCCTTCGGCCCCGTCCAGGTCGGAGCGCACTGGTCCTTCAGATCCGATGGTCTCGGCGCCGGTTCCGATCCCTTTATCGGATCCGAGTGGGAGCCGACTCTCGGAGCCCAGAGAGAGTGGTTCCTCCTCTGCTTTCGATGTAGTGGAGAGGGTTCTGTTGAGAGCATCCCTTGTCTCTGCTCCACCCTGCACTCCCTCTCTACTGGGCCAGGCTTCCATCACCCGGCCAAAGGGACAGCCTGCTTCAATGTCCCAGATGGTTCCATTGGAACAGGATGTTGCTGGCGAGGCCTCCTCAGACAGCCCCCCCGAGGAAGTGCCCTGCAAGCATAAGTGCAAGAGGAGGCACGTGGACTCCCCTGAGTCCTTAACTGAGGACACGGACTTGGAGGAAGGGGATGGCTCCCCAAGATCACCCCCTGAGTATGTCTCATTTGGAGACATCATGGAGATGGAGGATCAGAGGTGGGTGGTCTGCCCCCAAGTCTTCCTCCGACAAGTCCTTGTTTCTGGAGGCATTCGAAGCAGGCCCGTCTACCTCTTGGGTGTCCCCTCCGGCTGACCCCTTGGTGGACCTTATTACCACCAGGGCGTGGAAGGATCCGGACACCGTAGAGCCAATACTAAAATGCCCGGACAGGATACTAAGTCCCCCGTCAGATCGGTCGCACTGGAGCAAGGGTCCCCCCGTAGATGCCATGTTGACGGCGGCTGCCACGAAGAGGGAACTAGCTCAGGAGAGCTCTAAGTCCATCCACCGAGCAAGGAGTCCCGCTCGATGGACCGCTTAGGGAAGCGAGTTTTTAGTTCAGTGACCTTCTCGGTAAGGTCTCTGAACTATATGGCACATGTCATCAGGATGCAGCAGGATCTTATCAAAGAATACGCTGCCTCCCCCCCTGAGTCCATGTTGGCGGAGGACATACAATTGTACTCCACCCGAATGGCCACTCTGAGATCAATTTCAAATACCTCTATGCGACTGTTGTCCCACGCCACCGAGGGAGCCGCTAGGGCTAGCGGAGCAGGCCTAGTCATGAGACGTCAGGCCTGGCTCCGTCATTGTGACTTTGCGGAGCCCTTTAAAGCGTCTTTTGCGAATGCCCCTTTCGATGGTTCTGCCCTGTTTGGCAAAGCGGTTTGCGAGACACTTGTCCAGAGCGAGAAGGACGGGAAGACGTCTGCCATCTGAGTCCGCTTCTCTGCTCCCCAGCGGTCCTTTTCGAAGAACCAAAAGGGTCAGAAGAAGATGTGGTTCCGGAAATCGCAACATTCCCAACCCGCTTCGGGCAACCAGTCCTTCCGTGGCAGAGGAGGACAGGGAGGACGCCACCCCAGGGGCAGAGGGGCTCCGAGAAACTTTGGGTCCAGAGAACCTTTCTCTGAACGGCCCACGCAGCAGCCCTGAAGGGTTGCCCGACTGCTCCACTCTGGAGGCAGTTGGGGGGCGCTTCTCGGAGCACCTAGCGGCATGGGAGTCCATCACGACAGACCGCTGGGTGCTTTGAATTATTATATCCAGAGGGTACAAAATACCACTACTTCATGTTCCCAAATTCAAGAACCTCCCCGATGTACCACCCGATCAGAGGGAGGCCGCAGCCGCAGAAATTCAGCAGCTGCTAAGAAAAAGAGCCATCCAGCCTGTCCCCCAAGACCAGCTCGGATTAGGGTTCTACTCCAGGTTCTTTTTGGTGCCAAAAAAGATGGGGGACTTGAGACCGATTCTAGACCTTTCCCGCTTGAACCTGTCGGTAACCAAGGAAAAATTCCGAATGGTCACTCTTCAATCTATTCTCCCCCTTCTAAGGGAGAACGATTGGATGTGCTCTATAGACCTTAAGGATGCGTACTACCACATTCTAATGGACAGATGATCCAGGAGGTTCCTCCGCTTCCGGCTGGGAGCCAGTCACTACCAGTTCAGGGTCCTTCCCTTTGGCCTCACCACAGCCCCCAGGGTGTTCACCAAGGTATTAGCAGTGATTGCGGCCCACCTGAGACTCCAGGGAATACAGGTCTTTCCGTACCTGGACGACTGGCTCCTGACCGCCCCAACAAGGCATCTACTTTGCTCAGCCAGAGATTTCTTTCTCCGCCTAGCCCCACAGTTAGGCATCACCATCAATGCAGACAAATCCCTTCTGGCCCCGACACAAGCCATAGAATTCATAGGAGCCAGAATAGACACCAGAGAGCTATGAGCCTTTCTAACGTCGAGAGACTTCGGAATTTGCAACTCCATGTGCGGGCTATCCTCCAATCAGAGACCCCACCATCGGAATTGGTCCTGAGGGCACTGGGCTCCATGGCGGCAGCGATAACGCTCCTTCCATGCGCCCGTCTGAACATGCGGGTACTGCAATGGACCCTTCTAGTGCAATGGTCCTTTCTGTCCTTTCCTCTTCACCACCCCATTGCTATCAGCAAGGCTTGCAGGAGGGCTCTATTATGGTGGATCCATGCTTCGGACCTCCATACGGGCCGTCCCTTCTGCACCTCTCCCCCTCTCACCACAGTGACCACGTACGCCTCCCGCCTCGGGTGGGGGGGCATTATTCAGGCAGGACGGTCCAAGGCACGTGGAACGATACAGAGACCTCCCTGAATATCAACGTTCTGGAGATGAGAGCGGTGCTGTACGCGTTGCAAGCACTTCAGAATCTCCTCCCCATAGGAACGATTGCAATTCAGTCGGACAACATGTCGGTTGTCTGGTACATCAACAAACAGGGGGGAACCAGGTCTAACCCTCTATGCCACGAAGCCATGAGAGAGTGGGAATGGGCGATCTCCAC